>NW_023994523.1:0-272500 GCF_015586225.1 Lucilia sericata | reverse complement strand
TTAAATGAAACCTTAACTTTCTTAAATGTATTCTTGTATTAAAAACAAAATCCCATAAAGGACTCGAGATACCATAGCCCATATTTTGATGGGCAAAATGATGTTGATAATGATAACGTTTCATGTGATATAAATGTTTAACACTAGGACTACCATAGTGTAAATAATAGTGGATCATATCATAGCATAAATAACCAAATAAAGCACCTGCCAATATTACCCGAGGACGAGGTAATACTAACGATAAAGGAGCATAAACTATAGTAGCTAAAATAACACCCGGCAGTGGAGGAAATACCAAACGCATGGGATCAAAGGGCACCTTATGATGTAAACCGTGTATCATAAAATGTAAAGTACATAGTGCAGGATGGCTATTCGGCTTGACTTCCATATGAAAGACATAACGATGCAGAGCATACTCCAGAAATGTCCAAAATAATATGCCCACTAAAAAGTACAGGGTTAAGAGGGTTAACTGCAAAGTAAAGGGATTAATTTAGTTATTAAGCCTTTATTTGTTAACTTTCGTTATTACCTTTAAAGTATTTTGCCTTTGTATATCATGTATAAATTCATTGTATATTAGTTTTGTTATGACGGGCAGCCAAAAAGTGGGCACCAACCACCAGGGAGTTTTCGTACACATTTCCAAATACCAGGGTGCGAATAGCCTTAGAGGCCTATCTACCGGTTTATGCACCCAGTCATCATAGTATTGTGTTATACGGGGAATTTGCGGTAACATTGCCTGCGACCAATCAACTAAGTGCTGGAAAAGAGAAAAACAAAAAACTCTTAAATAAACAAACAAAATCATTTAAACGCTGTCAATCTGACTATTTTCCGTCTATATCCGATAAAAATCTTCCAATTGGCTAAAAAAACTAACAAATTGTTTTATATGTATTTGAGTCGTTAGTTACTTTTTTATAGCTTAACTTAACAGTACTGTTAACATTTAGTACTAACAATACTTTTTACTACTACAAAATACAACCCTGCCTTAACACAACAACTGTGCCACAAAGAAAAACAAAACAAATACTAAATGTCAAAATTTAAGGTATTTTTTGAAATTCTTTTTAAAAAACTGTTTGATTAATAAAAAAAAAAACATAAAATAATATATTTTTTTATAATTTTTAAACACACGAACATAACAGACTAATAGAAAACAATAAAAACAATGACCACCAGAACACAAACATCATTCAAGTCTTTGCAAACCTTAAGAGGAGTGTTTGAACAGCCCAGTAAGTATAAAATACAGGTGACATGTCAAAGGCAGGTTGCCCAAGGTAACCAAAAACGGTCAAACATTAAAATAAAAAGTAATTAAAGAGAAATTTTACTTTATTAACTAATTAAAATTTCTATAAATTATTAAACAAATAGAAATGAATCATAGACGTGACTTTTTGCGAGAGAATAAATTAAATTTACGTGAATTGCAAAAGAACACCACCCACAAGTTAACGCAACAAAAGCAGGACTATGAAAGGAAACAGAATAAACATTTGCAAAGATTTCACAAAACACAAGAACAAACCCCCTTGGCTCCACGAAGATCAGCTTCGCAGTGTAGAAATCTGGAGTGTAATGGCGGCAGCCAATCTAGAAATGAAGGAATTGGTGTAGCCGCAGGTGTTCCCACAATAAGAGGTAAACCTAATTATTTAGGTTTAAGACGGGCTTATAGTCAGCAAAGGCAAAGTGTAGAGAATTTACAAACTGTAGGGGCAAATGGGGCAATTGGTGTGGCCGGTGGAGGTGGTTGTGCAGCTGGAGTACCCACAATAAGAGGAAAACCCAATTATTTGGGTTTACGGCGAGCTTATAGCCAACAGCGGCAAAGTGTGGAGAATCTACAAACCAGCTGTTCGTGCAATCATACGCAAAGACAAAATCAAGAGAGAGAAACACAATATAGGGAACGCATGCCACGTAGTGCGAGTGCAATATCGATTGTATCCAAAGCTGAATCTTGTGATAAGGAAATACAAACGGAAGATATACATGATGAAGATTTTTTGTATGAGGCCTTAAAGAAGTAAGTTCAATAGTACAAAACTGTTTATCCTCTAGTCTAGTTAATAGTCCAGTATATACTCCAGGCAATAATCCAGTCATTAGTCCAGTTTATAGTCTAGTATATAGTTTAGACTATAGTCTAGTCTATAGTCCCTTAGATTCTAAGAGATTTTCTGTCTAGATTTTATCAAAAAAATCAATAAACATTTCATCATCTTTAGGTGCAGTTCATCTGAAGTTCATCATCTATATAAACAAAAATCTAACGATCAACTCCATGACTCACACAACAATCAACAACGATCCCAATCAAATTACACTTTACAACAATATGAACCCGAGACAAAATCTATACATTCTGTTGAACGAGCTCCCTATAATTATCACGATCATTACGAGGACCATAAGCACCAACATGATCAACAAATGCAATTCACAACAAGATCCCAAAATACTCACATTTCAAATGGACACCATCGTACGGCAGAGCAAGAAAATGAAATGTTTAACGGAATTGAAGAGGATTTAGAAAAACATTTTCAAAATTTAAAAATGAATGGCCATGAAAGAATAGAACCAGAACCGTTATCAAGTGCCAGAAGTCGTCAGACTATGTGTTCCACCAGTACCAAAAGAAGTATACACAAATTGGGATGTAAGTATAAAACTTAGCGAAACATTAAAAAACAATTTTTTTTTAATTTATTTCGTAATTAATAGGTCGCGAAGATGTGCGCTTGCCACGCTATTTGGAAAAAGAAAAACGTGAAAAGGAAGAGGAACGTATGCGTGAATTAACTAAAGATCCAAACTGTCCTTTAGGACACTATGCCCTAACAGAAGAGGAACGTTTAAAAGCTCTACACAAGGCTCAACAAAGTAAGACTTTTTAAGCTTCATATTTATATCTTTTTAACATCCCTTCCTTTTTTTTAGAAATGTCCTCTCTCATTAACGAACTTAATCACATGCCCATGACCACCGAAACTCTACGTATACGTCAGCGTAAAGTTGAAATTGAAAAAGAATTAACACAACTCGAATTAGACATACGTTTGTACTCCAAACCTAAGGTTTATATTGCGGAAACACCCATGCAGTATTAGTCATATTAATAACTATTATTTGTGAAATGGATTCACACACACGTGCTAAAGAAAAAGGAAGGTAAACATTATATTAAATCATTCCATAACACCGTTAAAGGTTTCTTATATCCATTGTAAATATTATTTATTTGTATTTCCTTAAGGAAATACCAATGAAATATATAAACAAATACCTCTCTTTCCTTTAATAATTTAGAAAGAATTTTATGTAGATTATTTTTTACTTTGTAATACAACAAAAACAAATTTAAATTAAAGAAATAAAACATATGACACGAAACGAAATGAAAAAGAAGAGCGGAAAAACAATAATTACTGTAAATTTCAGGGGATACAAAGATTATAAAATCTGTCTCAAAATCTATAGTCTAGTCTACAGTCTAGTCTATAGTCTAGTCTTATAGTCTAGTCTATAGTCTAGTCTATAGTCTAGTCTATAGTCTAGTCTATAGTCTAGTCTATAGTCTAGTCTATAGTCTAGTCTATAGTCTAGTCTATAGTCTAGTCTATAGTCTAGTCTATAGTCTAGTCTATAGTCTAGTCTATAGTCTAGTCTATAGTCTAGTCTATAGTCTAGTCTATAGTCTAGTCTATAGTCTAGTCTATAGTCTAGTCTATAGTCTAGTCTATAGTCTAGTCTATAGTCTAGTCTATAGTCTAGTCTATAGTCTAGTCTATAGTCTAGTCTATAGTCTAGTCTATAGTCTAGTCTATAGTCTAGTCTAAAGTCTAGTCTATAGTCTAGTCTATAGTCTAGTCTATAGTCTAGTCTATAGTCTAGTCTATAGTCTAGTCTATAGTCTAGTCTATAGTCTAGTCTATAGTCTAGTCTATTCTAGTCTATAGTCTAGTCTATAGTCTAGTCTATAGTCTAGTCTATAGTCTAGTCTATAGTCTAGTCTATAGTCTAGTCTATAGTCTAGTCTATAGTCTAGTCTATAGTCTAGTCTATAGTCTAGTCTATAGTCTAGTCTATAGTCTAGTCTATAGTCTAGTCTATAGTCTAGTCTATAGTCTTGTCTATAGTCTAGTCTATAGTCTAGTCTATAGTCTAGTCTATAGTCTAGTCTATAGTCTAGTCTATAGTCTAGTCTATAGTCTAGTCTATAGTCTAGTCTATAGTCTAGTCTATAGTCTAGTCTATAGTCTAGTCTATAGTCTAGTCTATAGTCTAGTCTATAGTCTAGTCTATAGTCTAGTCTATAGTCTAGTCTATAGTCTAGTATAGTCTAGTCTATAGTCTAGTCTATAGTCTAGTCTATAGTCTAGTCTATAGTCTAGTCTATAGTCTAGTCTATAGTCTAGTCTATAGTCTAGTCTATAGTCTAGTCTATAGTCTAGTCTATAGTCTAGTCTATAGTCTAGTCTATAGTCTAGTCTATAGTCTAGTCTATAGTCTAGTCCATTGTCTAGTCCATAGTCTAGTCTATAGTCTAGTCTATAGTCTAGTCTATAGTCTAGTCCATTGTCTAGTCTATAGTCTAGTCTATAGTCTAGTCTATAGTCTAGTCTATAGTCTAGTCTATAGTCTAGTCTATAGTCTAGTCTATAGTCTAGTCTATAGTCTAGTCTATAGTCTATAGTCTAGTCTATAGTCTAGTCTATAGTCTATAGTCTAGTCTATAGTCTAGTCTATAGTCTAGTCTATAGTCTAGTCTATAGTCTAGTCTATAGTCTAGTCTATAGTCTAGTATAGTCTAGTCTATAGTCTAGTCTATAGTCTAGTCTATAGTCTAGTCTATAGTCTAGTCTATAGTCTAGTCTATAGTCTAGTCTATAGTCTAGTCTATAGTCTAGTCATAGTCTAGTCTATAGTCTAGTCTATAGTCTAGTCTATAGTCTAGTCTATAGTCTAGTCTATAGTCTAGTCTATAGTCTAGTCTATAGTCTAGTCTATAGTCTAGTCTATAGTCTAGTCTATAGTCTAGTCTATAGTCTAGTCTATAGTCTAGTCTATAGTCTAGTCTATAGTCTAGTCTATAGTCTAGTCTATAGTCTAGTCTATAGTCTAGTCTATAGTCTAGTCTATAGTCTAGTCTATAGTCTAGTCTATAGTCTAGTCTATAGTCTAGTCTATAGTCTAGTCTATAGTCTAGTCTATAGTCTAGTCTATAGTCTAGTCTATAGTCTAGTCTATAGTCTAGTCTAGTCTAGTCTATAGTCTAGTCTATAGTCTAGTCCATTGTCTAGTCCATAGTCTAGTCTATAGTCTAGTCTACAGTCTAGTCTATAGTCTAGTCTATAGTCTAGTCTATAGTCTAGTCTATAGTCTAGTCTATAGTCTAGTCTATAGTCTAGTCTATAGTCTAGTCTATAGTCTAGTCTATAGTCTAATCTATAGTCTAGTCTATAGTCTAGTCTATAGTCTAGTCTATAGTCTAGTCTATAGTTTAGTCTATAGTCTAGTCTATAGTCTAGTCTATTGTCTAGTCTATAGTCTAGTCTATAGTCCAGTCTATAGTCTAGTCTATAGTCTAGTCTATAGTCTAGTATATAGTCTAGTCCATAGTCTAGTCTATAGTCTAGTCTATAGCCTAGTCCATAGTCTAGTCTATAGTCTAGTCTATAGTCTAGTATATAGTCTAGTCTATTGTCTAGTATATAGTTTAGTCTATAGTCTAGTCTATAGTCTAGTCTATAGTCTAGTCTATAGTCTAGTCCATAGTTTAATCTATAGTCTAGTCTATAGTCTAGTCTATAGTCTAGTCTATAGTCTAGTCTATAGTCTGGTCTATAGTCTAGTCTATAGTCTAGTCTATAGTCTAGTCTATAGTCTAGTCTATGGTCTAGTCTATAGTCTAGTCTATAGTCTAGTCTATAGTCTATAGTCTAGTCTATAGTCTAGTCTATAGTCTATAGTCTAGTCTATAGTCTAGTCTATAGTCTAGTCTATAGTTTCAGAATTCGAAAGTTTTCTGCAAGAGTTTTCTTTTAGAAATATTCCGAGAACCGGAGAGATTTCATGATGAATTCTCCACAGTTTTTGCACTAAACTTCTTAAACTACCCTCCTATTTCAACAACATATTCGCCCAGATATTATTACATGTTTCTCCTTCAATTGAAGTAGAATTATATGCAAAACAAATAAATATAAAGAGTTGATGATATCACTTCAATAGACATGATTTAAGTACATGAATTATTGTCAACATGTTGTATTATAAGTCGGTTAAAAAATTCTATTTTCAAGATATTGAATAACATTTTACAACATGTTAAAAACATGTAGTACACCAGACCACTATAAACTATAGTAGTTTGCGTATTCTAGTCTACATTAAATAGCAACCAACCTTAAAATTGCAATTTATCGGATGTTATCTTATCTGTCAAACAAACGCCTAAAGTAGGTAAAGGAAAGACTTAGTTATAGTATTTAGACAACAACAACAAAATATATTAAATATTTACGTTTAATGATATATTATTGAACTAGAGTTTTTTAGAATACCCGGTTAGTTAAATAAACGTTATAAAAGTGTTAACATGGGACTGATAAGAAACGACCACAATGAATCATTTATAACCAGCAAAGTCTTAACAGGTGAATACTTTAAATAGTTAATTCCACCCCAAAACTTACCTCCATACTTTCATCAATTAGACCGCTGCTGCTGCTACTGTTTTTATCACTTCGGCTGTTATTATTGTCATCATGTTCATATTCTTCTATAATTTCTATATTTTCCTTTAATTCTGTTCTTATATGACCATTTAATTTGTTCGTTTGAGACTTTGTTTCCTGGGCTCCAATTTTATATTCCTGCATTAAATACATGGCAGCATCCGAGTGTGGCGGGGCTTTCATAAAACGATTTGTCATATCGGCATTTTGTAAACCTTTAAGAGTGTTAATACCTCCCGGATGTTTGTGTAGAAATTCCGATATATCATAATAATTTTTACGATATTTCACTATAAATTTATCCGTATTCGTTGACATTTGTTCTACAGGTGTTTCCATAATTGTTGAGGTTAGTTCAGAATTTGGCGCCATTTATAAGTGATAACATCAGAAGTGTTTAATTATGTTTAACTGGAATTAAAAAACACCATATAAGATTATTAAGGAACCCTTATTAATATAATATTACTAATCGAAAATATAATAAATTTACAATAAAATGTATAAAGTACCGTTGCTTTTTAATACCGCCACAACACGTACTTATAAGTTCAATGAAACGATTCTATTATTTGCATTTTATTTAATTCATGTTTTTTTTCTAAATTTATTTTTTAAATTTTTATAATTAAACTTTATCTTAAAACTTGTATCTCTATTGGTAAACAACTAGAACTAAAAGGGTGCGACAATAAAAAGTGTAACTTAAATAGAATTTGAAGAATATTCTAAGAAAAATTTAAGATTTTGAGAAACATTCTTCAAAAAAGCCCTTTAGACTAGACTATAAACTATTCTGTAGTCTAGTTTATAATCTATTCTTTGGTCCAGTCTATAGTATAGTCTATAGTCTAGTCTATAGTCTAGTATATAGTCCAGTCTATAGTCTAGTCTATAGTCAAGTATATAGTTTAGTCTATAGCCTAGCCTATAGTCTAGTTTATAGTCAAGTTCAAGATCTGTTCTATGTTTAGGCTATAGTCTAGCCTACAGTCTATAGTGTAGTCTATAGTCTAGTCCATGGTCTGGTCTATAATTTAGACCATAGTCCAGTTCATAGTTGAGTCTACAGTCTAGTCTACGGTCGAATTACAGTCTAGTCTCAGTTTAGTCAATAGTCTAGTCTATAGTCTAGTCTATAGTCTAGTCTATAGTCTAGTCTATAGTCTAGTCTATAGTCTAGTCTATAGTCTAGTCTATAGTCTAGTCTATAGTCTAGTCTATAGTCTAGTCTATAGTCTAGTCTATAGTCTAGTCTATAGTCTAGTCTATAGTCTAGTCTATAGTCTAGTCTATAGTCTAGTCTATAGTCTAGTCTATAGTCTAGTCTATAGTCTAGTCTATAGTCTAGTCTATAGTCTAGTCTATAGTCTAGTCTATAGTCTAGTCTATAGTCTAGTCTATAGTCTAGTCTATAGTCTAGTCTATAGTCTAGTCTATAGTCTAGTCTATAGTCTAGTCTATAGTCTAGTCTATAGTCTAGTCTATAGTCTAGTCTATAGTCTAGTCTATAGTCTAGTCTATAGTCTAGTCTATAGTCTAGTCTATAGTCTAGTCTATAGTCTAGTCTATAGTCTAGTCTATAGTCTAGTCTATAGTCTAGTCTATAGTCTAGTCTATAGTCTAGTCTATAGTCTAGTCTATAGTCTAGTCTATAGTCTAGTCTATAGTCTAGTCCTATAGTCTAGTCTATAGTCTAGTCTATAGTCTAGTCTATAGTCTAGTCTATAGTCTAGTCTATAGTCTAGTCTATAGTCTAGTCTATAGTCTAGTCTATAGTCTAGTCTATAGTCTAGTCTATAGTCTAGTCTATAGTCTAGTCTATAGTCTAGTCTATAGTCTAGTCTATAGTCTAGTCTATAGTCTAGTCTATAGTCTAGTCTATAGTCTAGTCTATAGTCTAGTCTATAGTCTAGTCTATAGTCTAGTCTATAGTCCTAGTCTATAGTCTAGTCTATAGTCTAGTCTATAGTCTAGTCTATAGTCTAGTCTATAGTCTAGTCTATAGTCTAGTCTATAGTCTAGTCTATAGTCTAGTCTATAGTCTAGTCTATAGTCTAGTCTATAGTCTAGTCTATAGTCTAGTCTATAGTCTAGTCTATAGTCTAGTCTATAGTCTAGTCTATAGTCTAGTCTATAGTCTAGTCTATAGTCTAGTCTATGGTCTAGTCTATAGTCTAGTCTATAGTCTAGTCTATAGTCTAGTCTATAGTCTAGTCTATAGTCTAGTCTATAGTCTAGTCTATAGTCTAGTCTATAGTCTAGTCTATAGTCTAGTCTATAGTCTAGTCTATAGTCTAGTCTATAGTCTAGTCTATAGTCTAGTCTATAGTCTAGTCTATAGTCCAGTCTACAATTTAGTCTAGATTTATAATGGACAATTTGTTCTTTAAAAAAATCCATAGACTAATTTAAATAGCTTTTCTTTTTAAAACACTCTGTTAGCAGGTTAATATGTATGTAGTACATTTTTTATATAAATTCAAATTTTTTTATTTTAGTTTAATAATAATTGTTATTGTATTATTTAAAACGAAATAACAACAAAATTTCCTGTGTTTATGAAATTTACAGCTTGTTTCCCGTACTATTGTCTAATACAAACTGACAATAAACTAATATCTTTAGCTCGTTCATCATTATATGACTGCTTTAGAGGTGCAAGGTGTTATAGCCTTGTCTTGATAAAAGTCCAGCAATATACTTAATGTCCTTTTAACAATATGTATAAATTAATAACATTCACACTTTTTCTATTGTTTTTTCATAAATTGTTATAAATTGTATTTTAATAATGGATCAATCTATATATTTTATCAACATACCAATACTACTCAATACTATTTAACGTTAGACAGGGGCTAATGTTATAGAAAATGGGTGGTACTGAAAAGGGAAAAGTCAAGGGTGGGTTGCGGAATGTTTAAATAACAGACCGACATAATAATTTATTGTTTAAACATGACCTGTTTAAAAAAAGTTTATTATTACAGGGAAATTTATGTTGTTTTAGTTTAAAAGAATTTTAAATTATTATTTAAAGTAATGAATTAATCATTTAGTCTGAATAACTTTGACATATTCCGTTTAATTAAACCCTTTGTTAAACAAAGTTTAACTTACATTTTAATTACCCGAATAATTATTTTTTTCTATTACATTTCTTAATTAATAACACATTAAGGACACGATTTCATAATTATTAACTAAGTACTTTTGTATTGTCCTTTAATTGAACATTGTTTTTGTTTTTTTTTCTATTAAACAATTGGATGTGTTACCAAGTTATATTGTTAATAATTTACTTTAGATACAACTATTTAATTAATTGTCCACACATAGACAATGATAATAATCTATTAGAAAACACGGATGGACTCGCAGGGGGACAAAAAAAAAAAACACATAAATTATAATTTGTAACACAATTAAAAATAATTATTTTTAAATGATTTATTTTAAATTTGTGTTCAATACTTTTTACACGATTTTAATCTATATAAATATGGTGTTTTTAACAGGAAGTCAAATTAATTAAATTAAATGCAAAAAAATAGAGTTCCAAATATATAGACTCTATACTAGATTTATGACTAGGCTGTAGACTTGGCTATATACCCGACTATAGACTAGACTATAGACTAGACTATAGACTAGACTATAGACTAGACTATAGACTAGACTATAGACTAGACTATAGACTAGACTATAGACTAGACTATAGACTAGACTATAGACTAGACTATAGACTAGACTATAGACTAGACTATAGACTAGACTATAGACTAGACTATAGACTAGACTATAGACTAGACTAGACTATAGACTAGACTAGACTATAGACTAGACTATAGACTAGACTATAGACTAGACTATAGACTAGACTATAGACTAGACTATAGACTAGACTATAGACTAGACTATAGACTAGACTATAGACTAGACTATAGACTAGACTATAGACTAGACTATAGACTAGACTATAGACTAGACTATAGACTAGACTATAGACTAGACTATAGACTAGACTATAGACTAGACTATAGACTAGACTATAGACTAGACTATAGACTAGACTAATAGACTAGACTATAGACTAGACTATAGACTAGACTATAGACTAGACTATAGACTAGACTATAGACTAGACTATAGACTAGGACTATAGACTAGACTATAGACTAGACTATAGACTAGACTATAGACTAGACTATAGACTAGACTATAGACTACACTATAGACTAGGACTATAGACTAGGACTATGGGCTAGACTATAGACTAGACTATAGACTAGATTATAGAAATAGAGTTCCAAATATATAGACTCTATACTAGATTTATAACTAGGCTGTAGACTTGGCTATATACCCGACTATATACTAGACTATAGGCTAGACTAAATTATATATCAGACTATGTACTGGATTATAGAGAGGGCTATATACTGTGTTATAGACTAGAAAATTAACTAGGCCACTATAGACTAGACTATAGACTAGACTATAGACTAGACTATAGACTAGACTATAGACTAGACTATAGACTAGACTATAGACTAGACTATAGACTAAACTATAGACTAGACTATAGACTAGCTAACTATAGACTAGACTATAGACTAGACTATAGACTAGACTATAGACTAGACTATAGACTAGACTATAGACTAGACTATAGACTAGACTATAGACTAGACTATAGACTAGACTATAGACTAGACTATAGACTAGACTATAGACTAGACTTAGACTAGACTATAGACTAGACTATAGACTAGACTTAGACTAGACTATAGACTAGACTATAGACTAGACTATAGACTAGACTATAGACTAGACTATAGACTAGACTATAGACTAGACTATAGACTAGACTATAGACTAGACTATAGACTAGACTATAGACTAGACTATAGACTAGACTATAGACTAGACTATAGACTAGACTATAGACTAGACTATAGACTAGACTATAGACTAGACTATAGACTAGACTATAGACTAGACTATAGACTAGACTATAGACTAGACTATAGACTAGACTATAGACTAGACTATAGACTAGACTATAGACTAGACTATAGACTAGACTATAGACTAGACTATAGACTAGACTAGACTATAGACTAGACTATAGACTAGACTATAGACTAGACTATAGACTAGACTATAGACTAGACTATAGACTAGACTATAGACTGACTATAGACTAGACTATAGACTAGACTATAGACTAGACTATAGACTAGACTATAGACTAGACTATAGACTAGACTATAGACTAGACTATAGACTAGACTATAGACTAGACTATAGACTAGACTATAGACTAGACTATAGACTAGACTATAGACTAGACTATAGACTACTATAGACTAGACTATAGACTAGACTATAGACTAGACTATAGACTAGACTATAGACTAGACTATAGACTAGACTATAGACTAGACTATAGACTAGACTATAGACTAGACTATAGACTAGACTATAGACTAGACTATAGACTAGACTATAGACTAGACTATAGACTAGACTATAGACTAGACTATAGACTAGACTATAGACTAGACTATAGACTAGACTATAGACTAGACTATAGACTAGACTATAGACTAGACTATAGACTAGACTATAGACTAGACTATAGACTAGACTATAGACTAGACTATAGACTAGACTATAGACTAGACTATAGACTAGACTATAGACTAGACTATAGACTAGACTATAGACTAGACTATAGACTAGACTATAGACTAGACTATAGACTAGACTATAGACTAGACTATAGACTAGACTATAGACTAGACTGTAGACTAGACTGTAGACTAGACTATAGACTAGACTATAGACTAGACTATAGACTAGACTATAGACTAGACTATAGACTAGACTATAGACTAGACTATAGACTAGACTATAGTCTAGACTATAGACTAGACTATAGACTAGACTATAGACTAGACTATAGACTAGACTATACACTAGACTATAGACTAGAATATAGACTAGACTATAGACTAGACTATAGACTAGACTATAGTCTAGACTAAGGACTAGATTGTAGACTAGACTACAGACTACACTATAGACTTGTGTGAAGACTAGACTATAGTTAAGTCTATAGCCTAGACTATAGTCAAGACTATAGTCAAGACTATATTCAATACTATAGACTAGAGTACAGTCAAAACTATAGACTAGTCTATAGTCAAGACTATAGACTTGGCTATAGACTAGACTATAGACTTGGCTATAGACTAGACTATAAACTTGACTAGGCTAGATTATAGATTAGATTAAAGGCGAAGCTATAGACGAGACTATAGTCAATTCTATAGACTTGACTATAAACATGACTAGGCTATAGACTAGACTATAGTTAAGGCTATAGACTAGACTATAGTCAGGGCTATAGACTAGACTATAGTCAAGGCTATAGACTATACTATAGTCAAGGCTAGAGACTAGACTATAGTTAAGGCTATAGACTAGACTATAGTCAAGACTGACACTAGACTATAGTCAATACTGACACTAGACTATGCTATAGACTATAGTTAAGACTATAGGCTAGACTATAGTCAAGACTATAGACTATATTCAAGACTATAGACTAGACTATAGTCAAGACTGTAGACTGGACTATAGTCAAAACTATAGACTAAACTATATTTAGGACTATAGAGTAGGCTATAGTCCTGACATCAAATTGTTGCTTGGAATCTTAAAATTTTTCCATTAACATTTTTTCTAAAAAAAATCTGCGATAGAAATTTTCTAAAATTTACCGAAACTATTTAACTATAATTTTAAAAACTCATAAAATTTCATAGTTTATTTATAAAATCAATAAAGATAAGATAGAAATAGTGACATTTATTTAATAAAGTCATGGACTTGGCACCTTAGCACATACGTTATTTTGATCTATATATATAAAATTCTAACGTTACTGACTGACTGACTGACTGACTGACTGATTCACTGACTGATTCATCATCGCACAGCCTAAACGGTTGAAGCTAAAGAGCTGAAATTTGGACAGGAGGTTGGTCTCCCGCCAAATAGATCCACTAAGACGGGATTTTTGGAAATTCGAATGTTTAGGGGGTAAAAAAGGGTAAAAACGGGTAAATTCGGTAACCTTATATCTCCTAAACTAGAAAAGATACAAAAACAGTTTAAAGCTTATCGCCGTTCATTTAAAAAATAAACGGACAGGTGTCTGGTACTTTTTTAAAATTCGGCCCCTTTAGGGAATAAACGGGTAAAAACTGTATTTTGGTACTTTTTTCGCACCCCATGTATCTTTTAAACCAGTGCACATTCAAAAAATATTTTTGACTCCTTTATAACTTAACGAAAAAATAAAAATATGAATTTAGTACTTTTTGGATATTCGGACGTTTAAGGGGTTAAAATTGTACCTATTTTTGGTACTTTTTTCATAAAACATTGTTTTTGGTTTATTAACTTATACATATGAATACATAATAACGGGATCCCACTACGATGTTGCAACCTTTTGGAATAGAATTTTTATTTCGTTAATGGGGAGGAAAAAAGTACCAAAAGGGGTAAAAACGGGAAATTTGATTTTATTCAACCACAATGATCCAATTTAGATAAAATTTTTAAATTTAGAAACACTAAATATCCTAATGGGGTGTTATTTGGAACCCCGGTACCAAGTGATATTTTTTGGTACTTTTCATTCTCCAACTGGTCCTTTTTGAGTTTTCTATGATATTGAAATAGAAACATGAAATTAATAATAAAGGGACTTTTCGCAACTTTTTCGTTCTACACAGGTACTTTTTTGAGTTTTCTTTAAAATTAAACCTAGAAACATGAAATTAAGCATGTAGAGCTCGGAGTAAATGAGAATCTATAAAATGGGACTTTTTGGTACTTTTTCGTCTTTCGACTGGTAGAAACATGAAATTAAGCATGTAGAGCCCAGAGTAAATGACAATCTATAATAGGGGACTTTTTGGTACTTTTTCGTCCTTCGACTGGTACTTTTTGAGTTTTCTATAAAATTTAACCTAGAAACATGAAATTAAGCATGTAGAGCCCGGAGTAAATGAGAATCTATAAAAGGGGACTTTTTGGTACTTTTTCGTCCTTCGACTGGTACTTTTTGAGTTTTCTATAAAATTTAACCTAGAAACATGAAATTAAGCATGCGGAGGCCTTAGTTAATGAGAATCTATAAAAGGGGACTTTTTGGTACTTTTTCGTCCTTCGACTGGTACATTTTGAGTTTTCTATAAAATTTAACCTAGAAACATAAAATTAAGCATGTAGAGCCCTTAGTAAATGAGAATCTATAAAATGGGACTATTTGGTACTTTTTCGTCTTTCGACTGGTACTTTTTGAGTTTTCTATAAAATTTAACCTAGAAACATGAAATTAAGCATGTAGAGCTCGGAGTAAATGAGAATCTATAAAAGGGGACTTTTTGGTACTTTTTCGTCCTTCGACTGGTACTTTTTGAGTTTTCTATAAAATTTAACCTAGAAACATGAAATTAAGCATGTAGAGCCTTTAGTAAATGAGAATCTATAAAAGGGGACTTTTTGGTACTTTTTCGTCTTTCGACTGGTACTTTCTGAGTTTTCTATAAAATTTAACCTAGAAACATGAAATTAAGCATGCGGAGGTCTTAGTAAATGAGAATCTATAAAAGGGGACTTTTTGGTACTTTTTCGTCTTTCGACTGATACTTTTTGAGTTTTCTATAAAATTTAACCTAGAAACATGAAATTAAGCATGTAGAGCCAGTAGTAAATGAGAATCTATAAAAGGGGACTTTTTGGAACTTTTTCGTCTTTCGACTGGCACTTTTTGAGTTTTCTATAAAATTTAACCTAGAAACATGAAATTAAGCATGTAGAGCCCTTAGTAAATGATAATCTATAAAAGGGGACTTTTTGCAACTTTTTCGTCTTTCGACTGGTACTTTTTGAGTTTTCTATAAAATTTAACCTAGAAACATGAAATTAAGCATGTAGAGCCCGGAGTAAATGAGAATCTATAAAAGGGGACTTTTTGGAACTTTTTCGTCTTTCGGCTGGTACTTTTTGAGTTCTCTATAAAATTTAACCTAGAAACATGAAATTAAGCATGTAGAGCCCGGAATAAATGAGAATCTATAAAAGGGGACTTTTTGGAACTTTTTCGTCTTTCGACTGGTACTTTTTGAGTTTTCTATAAAATTTAGCCTAGAAACATAAAATTAAGCATGTAGAGCCCTTAGTAAATGAGAATCTATAAAAGGGGACTATTTGGTACTTTTTCGTCTTTCGACTGGTACCTTTTGAGTTTTCTATAAAATTTAACCTAGAAACATAAAATTATGCATGTAGAGCCCGGAATAAATGAGAATCTATAAAAGGGGACTTTTTGGTACTTTTTCGTCCTTCGACTGGTACATTTTGAGTTTTCTATAAAATTTAACCTAGAAACATAAAATTAAGCATGTAGAGCCCTTAGTAAATGAGAATCTATAAAAGGGGACTATTTGGTACTTTTTCGTCTTTCGACTGGTACTTTTTGAGTTTTCTATAAAATTTAACCTAGAAACATGAAATTAAGCATGTAGAGCCCTTAGTAAATGAGAATCTATAAAAGGGGACTTTTTGGTACTTTTTCGACCTTCGACTGGTACTTTTTGAGTTTTCCATAAAATTTAACCTAGAAACATGAAATTAAGCATGTAGAGCCCTTAGTAAATGAGAATCTATAAAAGGGGACTTTTTGGTACTTTTTCGTCTTTCGACTGGTACTTTTTGAGTTTTCTATAAAATTTAACCTAGAAACATGAAATTAAGCATGCGGAGGCCTTAGTAAATGAGAATCTATAAAAGGGGACTTTTTGGTACTTTTTCGTCTTTCGACTGATACTTTTTGAGTTTTCTATAAAATTTAACCTAGAAACATGAAATTAAGCATGTAGAGCCCGGAGTAAATGAGAATCTATAAAAGGGGACTTTTTGGAACTTTTTCGTCTTTCGACTGGTACTTTTTGAGTTTTCTATAAAATTTAACCTAGAAACATGAAATTAAGCATGTAGAGCCCAGAGTAAATGAGAATCCATAATAGGGGACTTTTTGGTACTTTTTCGTCCTTCGACTGGTACTTTTTGAGTTTTCTATAAAATTTAACCTAGAAACATGAAATTAAGCATGTAGAGCCCTTAGTAAATGAGAATCTATAAAAGGGGACTTTTTGCTACTTTTTCGTCTTTCGACTGGTACTTTTTGAGTTTTCTATAAAATTTAACCTAGAAACATAAAATTAAGCATGTAGAGCCCTTATTAAATGAGAATCTATAAAAGGGGACTATTTGGTATTTTTTCGTCTTTCGACTGGTACTTTTTGAGTTTTCTATAAAATTTAACCTAGAAACATGAAATTAAGCATGTAGAGCCCGGAGTAAATGAGAATCTATAAAAGGGGACTTTTTGCTACTTTTTCGTCTTTCGACTGGTACTTTTTGAGTTTTCTATAAAATTTAACCTAGAAACATGAAATTAAGCATGTAGAGCCCGGAGTAAATGAGAATCTATAAAAGGGGACTTTTTGGAACTTTTTCGTCTTTCGACTGGTACTTTTTGAGTTTTCTATAAAATTTAACCTAGAAACATGAAATTAAGCATGTAGAGCCCAGAGTAAATGAGAATCTATAATAGGGGACTTTTTGGTACTTTTTCGTCCTTCGACTGGTACTTTTTGAGTTTTCTATAAAATTTAACCTAGAAACATGAAATTAAGCATGTAGAGCCCTTAGTAAATGAGAATCTATAAAAGGGGACTTTTTGGTACTTTTTCGTCCTTCGACTGGTACTTTTTGAGTTTTCAATAAAATTTAACCTAGAAACATGAAATTAAGCATGTAGAGCCCTTAGTAAATGAGAATCTATAAAAGGGGACTTTTTGGTACTTTTTCGTCTTTCGACTGGTACTTTTTGAGTTTTCTATAAAATTTAACCTAGAAACATGAAATTAAGCATGTAGAGCCCTTAGTAAATGAGAATCTATAAAAGGGGACTTTTTGGAACTTTTTCGTCTTTCGACTGGTACTTTTTGAGTTTTCTATAAAATTTAACCTAGAAACATGAAATTAAGCATGTAGAGCCCTTAGTAAATGAGAATCTATAAAAGGGGACTTTTTGGTACTTTTTTGTCCTTCGACTGGTACTTTTTGAGTTTTCTATAAAATTTAACCTAGAAACATGAAATTAAGCATGTAGAGCCCTTAGTAAATGAGAATCTATAAAAGGGGACTTTTTGGTACTTTTTCGTCTTTCGACTGGTACTTTTTGAGTTTTCTATAAAATTTAACCTAGAAACATGAAATTAAGCATGTAGAGCCCGGAGTAAATGAGAATCTATAAAAGGGGACTATTTGGTACTTTTTCGTCTTTCGACTGGTACTTTTTGAGTTTTCTATAAAATTTAACCTAGAAACATGAAATTAAGCATGTAGAGCCCGGAGTAAATGAGAATCTATAAAAGGGGACTTTTTGGAACTTTTTCGTCTTTCGACTGGTACTTTTTGAGTTTTCTATAAAATTTAACCTAGAAACATGAAATTAAGCATGTAGAGCCCAGAGTAAATGACAATCTATAATAGGGGACTTTTTGGTACTTTTTCGTCCTTCGACTGATACTTTTTGAGTTTTCTATAAAATTTAACCTAGAAACATGAAATTAAGCATGTAGAGCCCGGAGTAAATGAGAATCTATAAAAGGGGACTTTTTGGAACTTTTTCGTCTTTCGACTGGTACTTTTTGAGTTTTCTATAAAATTTAACCTAGAAACATGAAATTAAGCATGTAGAGCCCAGAGTAAATGACAATCTATAATAGGGGACTTTTTGGTACTTTTTCGTCCTTCGACTGGTACTTTTTGAGTTTTCTATAAAATTTAACCTAGAAACATGAAATTAAGCATGTAGAGCCCTTAGTAAATGAGAATCTATAAAAGGGGACTTTTTGGTACTTTTTCGTCCTTCGAGTCGTACTTTTTGAGTTTTCTATAAAATTTAACCTAGAAACATGAAATTAAGCATGTAGAGCCCTTAGTAAATGAGAGCCCTTAGTAAATGAGAATCTATAAAAGGGGACTTTTTGGTACTTTTTCGTCTTTCGACTGGTACTTTTTGAGTTTTCTTTAAAATTTAACCTAGAAACATGAAATTAAGCATGTAGAGCCCGGAGTAAATGAGAATCTATAAAAGGGGAATTTTTGGGAACTTTTTCGTCTTTCGACTGGTACTTTTTGAGTTTTCTATAAAATTTAACCTAGAAACATGAATTTAAGCATGTAGAGCCCTTAGTTAATGAGAATATATAAAAGGGGACTTTTTGGTACTTTTTCGTTCTTCGACTGGTACTTTTTGATTTTTCTATAAAATTCAACCTAAAAACATGACATTAAGCATATAGAGCCCGGAGTAAATTGGAAACTATAAAAGAGGACCTTTTTGGTACTTTTTTGTTCTTCGATTGGTACTTTTTGATTTTTCTATAAAATTTAACATAGAAACATGAAATTAAGCATGTAGAGCCCGGAGCAAATAAGAATCTATAAAAGGAGACTTTTTTGTATTTTTTCATTCTTCGACTGGTACTTTTTTCAGTTTTTTTATAAAATTTAACCTAGAAACATAAAATTAAGCATGTAGAGCCTGGAGTAAATTAGAATCTATAAAAGGGGACTTTTTGGTACTTTATCGTACTTCGACTGGTACTTTTTGAGTTTTCTATAAAATTTAACCTAGAAACATGAAATTAAGCATGTAGAGCCCGGAGTAAATGAGAATCTATAAAAGTGAACTCTTTGGCACTTTTTCGTCCTTCGATTGATACTTTTTGAGTTTTCTATAAAATTCAACCTAAAAACATGAAATTAAGCATATAGAGCCCGGAGTAAATGAGAATCTATAAAAATTTACTTTTAAGTACTTAAAATTGAGTACACATATACAATCATCATTTCTTCAAATTAGGGAATTACCAATATTTAAAAATTTGTAATCTTTGTAAAACATATTATTTTTTCCTTGCTAAATGAAGAGCCAACATATTTCTCATTCTATAAAAACCCTCGCTAACAAAGTAGCGGGTAATAAGCTAGTTATAAATAAAAATGTTTTAATTTTTTTAAATGATTTAAGATTGCAACAATTTTCATAGCTTGCAAGTTCTAACTTAAGGTTGATTGGGAGTAAATTTATTTGCTGGGGTCTCAAGAGACTTTTCAGTTATTTAAAATTGATATGTTATTTTTAGGAATATATTCATAATTTTTCATATTATAGTTAAAAATTTTTTAAATAATTCTCGAAATATTTAGAAAACTATAGATTTGCTGATAAAAATTTTCAAAACATTGATTTCATATTGTTTTATCATATCAAAATTATTTTAAAATGATATATTGCACTGCATGGAGTTAAGTTATTTATAAAATAATCACATTTTTTAAACTTTTTTATGTCTTTTTTTTCAAATATTTTCCAAATGATTATGATTAAAAACCCATTTGAAGTAAAACGTTTTTGGCATTAAATTTATTTTATAGTCCAAATTTATTTTTGTTTTAAAACCTTTTTGCAAAGGTCTTAAGGAAAATTTTGGAATAAGTTTCAAAAAAAGTTTCCATAATATTGAAATTCTTGGGGAATAATCAGTCAAATGATTGATGTTTATAAAATTAAGCATTTTTTTAAACTATTTAACACAAAATTATTAAAATAGACACAAAAAGTCGTATAAAAAAATTAAACGTTTTTTGCATTAAAATTTAGTTAAAAATTTTATTTGTTTATTTATTTATTTATATATTGTCATTACTTTTACTTTTATTTGTTTAAGTAATTATATGCAAATTAAGTTTGAAATTATTTTGGTTTCAAACTTACACTCTAAAATTCTTTTTGTTCTTTTTTGTTAAAAATTTTATTTGTATTTCAGTTCTTTTTTTTATAAATTAATTTCTTTAGGTATTCTTTTTTATTATTATTATTATTATTTTACCGGCGTTGTCTGATTCTAATGATGAGCGTTAGCAAACTAAAAACTAACAAATTCTTACAAATTGTTTTGTTTTCATTTTTGCTCAAAGGTGCCTCATATGAATCGTCTGTATTATAGTTTAATGTTATGATTACTGGCGTTTTTTTTTGTTTCAGCCGATAAAAAAGTATAATAAAATTACAATAACAACATTGCGTTAATAAAAAATAGTACACTGACTGCGTTTGTTAGTTGTTGTTGTTGTTGTTATTGATAAATAAAATACGCAATGATAACAGTTGACTGTTAAGTAGACAGAAAACATACATGTTTACATGAATCTAGTTTAGAATTTTTGAAGAATCTTCAGTCGATTCCATACCATCCTTGAAAGTAGTCTGGTCTATAGCTTTGACTATAGTCTAGTCTATAGTCAGTTTATAATCATGATTATAGTTTAGTCTATAGTCTTGACTGTAGTCAAGTCTATAGTGGTGTCTATAATCTAGTCTATAGTCTTGACTATAGTCTAGTCTATAATCTAGACTATAGTCTAGTCTATAGTCTAGTCTAGTCTATATTGCTGGCAATAGTCATGACTATAGTCAAGTCTATAGTCTTGACTATAGTCTAGTCTGTAGTGCTGACTATAGTCTTGACTATAGTTTAGTCTATAGTCTTGACTATAGTCTAGTCTATAGTCTTGACTATAGTCTAGTCTATAGTCTTAAGTCTATAGTCTAGTCTATAGTATTGACTACAGTCTAGTCTATAGTTTTGACTAAAACCTAGTCTATAGTCCGCACTATAGAATAGACTATAGCCTAGTCTATAATCTTGACTATAGTCTAGTCTGTTGTCTTGATTATAGCCAAGACAATAGACTAGACTATCTAGTCTGTAGTCTAGTTTATAATCTATGCTAGTCCATAGTCTAGTCTATGTCTATTCTGTATTCTAGTTTATAATCTAGGCTAGTCCATAGTCTAGTCCATAGTCTAGTCTATAGTCTAGTCTATAGTCTAGTCTATAGTCTAGTCTATAGTCTAGTCTATAGTCTAGTCTATAGTCTAGTCTATAGTCTAGTCTATAGTCTAGTCTATAGTATAGTCTATAGTCTAGTCTATAGTCTAGTCTATAGTCTAGTCTATAGTCTAGTCTATAGTCTAGTCTATAGTCTAGTCTATAGTCTAGTCTATAGTCTAGTCTATAGTCTAGTCTATAGTCTAGTCTATAGTCTAGTCTATAGTCTAGTCTATAGTCTAGTCTATAGTCTAGTCTATAGTCTAGTCTATAGTCTAGTCTATAGTCTAGTCTATAGTCTAGTCTATAGTCTAGTCTATAGTCTAGTCTATAGTCTAGTCTATAGTCTAGTCTATAGTCTAGTCTATAGTCTAGTCTATAGTCTAGTCTATAGTCTAGTCTATAGTCTAGTCTATAGTCTAGTCTATAGTCTAGTCTATAGTCTAGTCTATAGTCTAGTCTATAGTCTAGTCTATAGTCTAGTCTATAGTCTAGTCTATAGTCTAGTCTATAGTCTAGTCTATAGTCTAGTCTATAGTCTAGTCTATAGTCTAGTCTATAGTCTAGTCTATAGTCTAGTCTATAGTCTAGTCTATAGTCTAGTCTATAGTCTAGTCTATAGTCTAGTCTATAGTCTAGTCTATAGTCTAGTCTATAGTCTAGTCTATAGTCTAGTCTATAGTCTAGTCTATAGTCTAGTCTATAGTCTAGTCTATAGTCTAGTCTATAGTCTAGTCTATAGCCTAGTCTATAGTCTAGTCTATAGTCTAGTCTATAGTCTTGTCTATAGTCTAGTCTATAGTCTAGTCTATAGTCTAGTCTATAGTCTTGTCTATAGTCTAGTCTATAGTCTAGTCTATAGTCTAGTCTATAGTCTAGTCTATAGTCTAGTCTATTGTCTAGTCTATAGTCAAGTCTATAGTCTAGTCTATAGTCTAGTCTATAGTCTAGTCTATAGTCTAGTCTATAGTCTAGTCTAGTCTATAGTCTAGTCTATAGTCTAGTCTATAGTCTAGTCTATAGTCTAGTCTATAGTCTAGTCTATAGTCTAGTCTATAGTCTAGTCTATAGTCTAGTCTATAGTCTAGTCTATAGTCTAGTCTATAGTCTAGTCTATAGTCTAGTCTATAGTCTAGTCTATAGTCTAGTCTATAGTCTAGTCTATAGTCTAGTCTATAGTCTAGTCTATAGTCTAGTCTATAGTCTAGTCTATAGTCTAGTCTATAGTCTAGTCTATAGTCTAGTCTATAGTCTAGTCTATAGTCTAGTCTATAGTCTAGTCTATAGTCTAGTCTATAGTCTAGTCTATAGTCTAGTCTATAGTCTAGTCTATAGTCTAGTCTATAGTCTAGTCTATAGTCTAGTCTATAGTCTAGTCTATAGTCTAGTCTATAGTCTAGTCTATAGTCTAGTCTATAGTCTAGTCTATAGTCTAGTCTATAGTCTAGTCTATAGTCTAGTCTATAGTCTAGTATATAGTCTAGTCTATAGTCTAGTCTATAGTCTAGTCTATAGTCTAGTCTATAGTCTAGTCTATAGTCTAGTCTATAATCTAGTCTATAGTCTAGTCTATAGTCTAGTCTATAGTCTAGTCTATAGTCTAGTCTATAGTCTAGTCTATAGTCTAGTCTATAGTCTGGTCTATACTCTAGTCTATAATCTAGTCTATAGTCTAGTCTATAGTCTAGTCTATAGTCTAGTCTATAGTCTAGTCTATAGTCTAGTCTATAGTCTAGTTTATAGTCTAGTCTATAGTCTAGTTTATAGTCTAGTCTATAGACTAGTCTATAGTCTAGTCTATAGTCTAGTCTATAGTCTAGTCTATAGACTAGTCTAGTCTAGTCTATAGTCTAGTCTATAGTCTAGTCTACAGTCAAGTATATAGTCTAGTCTAGTCTATAGTCTAGTCTATAGTCTAGTCTATAGTCTAGTTTACAGTCTAGTTTATAGTCTAGTCTATAGTCTAGTCTATAGTCTAGTCTATATTCTAGTCTATAGTCTAGTCTATAGTCTAGTCTATAGTCTAGGCTATAGTCTAGTCTATAATCTAGTCTATAATCTAGTCTATAGTCTAGTCTATAGTCTAGACTATTGTCTAGTCTATAGTCTAGTCTATAGTCTAGTCTATAGTCTAGTCTATAGTCTAGTCTATAGGCTAGTCTACAGTCTAGTCTATAGTCTATTCTATAGTCTATTCTATAGTCTAGTCTATAGTCTAGTATATAGTCAAGCCTATAGTCATGTTTATAGTCTAGTTTCTCGCCTATAGCCATTAGTATTACCTAATTTTCAGTCTTACACTGCAGATTTGACTAGAGTCTACATAATCCTTATGGTATTTACTATAGTATTATAGCAATTAAAAAGTAAATAAATATTGATAAGCTAACAGCCAGACAATACTTATAAATTATTAAAAGGTGGTGTAAAACTATTAATAATTATTCTTTTGTTTTTTATCTTTATGATATGAGATAAAAAACCTCAATTATTAAAGTCTAACAAATAAAAAAACGCGTAACTAAACCATTTTATGTAATTAACAATAATAAGGTTCGAAAAAACTTTATTGGGAAACCATAACAAGACATTATTAGCATGGGTAGAAGATTAATCTCTTAGTGTAGTCAGCTCTTAAACAACGTTTGTTCTTAATTATATATTAACAAGTTGTTTTGTCTAGTATAAAATTGATTTGTGTAAATATTTATTTAATTTATCGACAATTGAGTCATTCTAGTTATTGTTCATGACCCATAAATATAATGGCGCGAAATGTTACACATTACAACTAAATAATTCAATGCATTATTAATTGTTTGTTTTAAAAATAGTAACATTTAAAGTTAAATATAGAACCAATAGGGTGCACTTACACTTTAGGGTATGACACATTGTTCTTATCAGTGGTTATGGTGTAAGCACCTGATCATTTTGATAGCGGGTACTTACAAAGTTGTCAATTGATGTGAAGTACTCAAATTGTTTGTTTGGGGATAAATTTGGCTGATAGTTTAGTGACTAGACTGCACTATGGTTAATACTACTGACTGTAGTCCAGATGATAAACTAGAAAGTAATTCAGACTATAGACTAAATTATTAATTAATTAAATCCAGTATATATGTATACTAGAATATAGTCCAGACTATAGGTCAGAATATAGACTAGAAAATAGTCTAACCTATAGACTACACTATAGTCCAGACTATAAACTAGACTATAGACTAGTCTATAATCCAAGGTATATTCAGACTATAGATTAGATAATAGTCCAGAATATATACTAGACAATAGTCCAGACTATAGACTAGACTATAGTCCTGAGTATAGACTAGACTATAATCCAGAATATATACTAGGCAATATTCTGATCTAAAGACTTTAAACTAGACTATTAGTCCAGATTATAGTCTAGATTATTGTTCAGACTATGGACTAGATAATATTCCAGAGTATAGACTAGAGATTAGTCCAGACTCTAGACTAGACTGTAGTCCTGAGTATAGACTAGATTATATACTAGATATTAGTCCAGATTATAGTCTAGACTATTGTTCAGACTATAGTCCAGAATATAGACTAGACTATAGTCCTGTGTATAGACTAGACTATATTTCAGACTGTAGACTAGACTAAAGTCCAGACTATAGACTACTCTATATTCCAAACTATGAACTATAGTCCAGACTGGACTATAGACTAGACCATAATCCAGATTACAGAAAAACTATGGTCTAGATTTGACTGTAGTACAGGCTATAGTCCGCAGCATAGTTTAATCAATATCCGGACCGTAGTTTGATCTATAGTCCGGACTATAGTTTAATAAATAGTCTAGATTATAGAATTTATAACACTAAATTTTTGCTTAATCATAACATTTATTTTTTATATAAATTTATGTCGATTATTCGATTAGTCATACATTCATTAAAATTGTCCCTCTTATCTAAAAGTTTTTCACATTTCATATTTAGTTCGTTTAACAAAAATAGGTAGATATACTATTATCTGCTATAATTTATTACATTTTATTGAAGTGTGGTAGTAAGTACTAGAACTGAACCCAAGGACGTGAAAAATTATTACAACAAAAATTTCAGAAACACATAAGTTTGATATAAATATTATAAATAGATTAAAAACGATAGAGAAATTTATAAGATTAATAAAATTATCTTGAACCGAACACGTGAACAGCCCTATTGGAGGTTAAAATTGTATATAGGTTTATTATCATTCCAACAATTAATTGCAATTTTTTTTAGTACACATAAATATATTTTTATTTTAGCCTCCTTGGTTACCGTTATTGATGAGATAGATTTTAATAGACAACAGCTGTTTCGAAAACTGTGCAATAATGCGTCTCTTTTGAGATACATATGTAGGAGGTTTGTTCTACCTTCTAATTAACATTTAATCAATATGACAACGTACCAATGACGTAGTACTTACTCATAAACAATTTTATTGATTTCTAATTTTCAATTTATTATTAAAAAAAGTATAATTTAATATGTGATCTAAAATATGTGCAAAAATATGTACTAAATATACATATAAAACTACTTCCTGTGTATTAATTTTTTATTAAAATTATTTGTGCGGAAAATGCAAAAGAATCTTAACACATGGAATTTATACGACTGGTAAGAAATCTGTAGGAATTTTTATAAACTTGTCCCAATTACATACATATGTATGTATGTTTATGTCCAGAACATTGACAAGACTATAGTCGAGACTATAGACTAAACAATAGACTAGATCTTAAACTAGACTATAGACTAGTCTATAGACTAGACTATAGACTAGACAATAGACTAGAATATAAACTAGACTATAAACTAGTCTATAGACTAGCCAATAGACTAGATTATAAACTAGACTATAGACTAGTCTATAGACTAGACTAGACTAGACTATAGACTAGACTATAGACTAGACTATAGACTAGACTATAGACTAGACTATAGACTAGACTATAGACTATACTATAGACTAGACTATAGACTAGACCATAGACTAGACTATAGACTAGACTATAGATTGGCTATAGATTAAACCATAGACTAGACCATAGACTATACCATAGGCTAGACTAGACTATACTATAGACTAGACTAGACTATAGGCTATAGACTATAGACCATAGACTACAGACTAGACTATAGACCATAGACTATAGACTAGACTATAGACTAGACTATAGACTAGACTATAGACTAGACTATAGACTAGACTATAGACTAGACTATAGACTAGACTATAGACTATAGACCAGACTATAGACTATAGACTAGACTATAGACTAGACTATAGACTAGACTATAGACTAGACTATAGACTAGACTAGACTATACTATAGACTAGACTAGACTACACTAGACTATAGACTAGACTAGACTATAGACTAGACTAGACTATAGACTAGACTATAGACTAGACTATAGACTAGACTATAGACTAGACTATAGACTAGACTATAGAATAGACTATAGACTAGACTATAGACTAGAGTATAGACTAGACTATAGAATAGACTATAGACTAGACTATAGACTAGACTATAGACTAGACTATAGACTAGACTATAGACTAGACTATAGACTAGACTATAGACTAGACTATAGACTAGACTATAGACTAGACTATAGACTAGACTATAGACTAGACTATAGACTAGACTATAGACTAGACTATAGACTAGACTATAGACTAGACTCTAGACTAGACTATAGACTAGACTATAGACTAGACTATAGACTGACTAGAATAGACTAGGACTATAGACTAGACTAGACTATAGACTAGACTAGACTATAGACTAGACTAGACTATAGACTATAGACTAGACTAGACTAGACTATAGACTAGACTATAGACTAGACTAGACTATAGACTAGACTATAGACTAGACTATAGACTAGACTATAGACTAGACTATAGACTAGACTATAGACTAGACTATAGACTAGACTATAGACTAGACTATAGACTAGACTATAGACTAGACTAGACTATAGACTAGACTATAGACTAGACTATAGACTAGACTAGACTATAGACTAGACTAACTAGACTAGACTAGACTAGACTATAGACTAGACTATAGACTAGACTACTAGACTATAGACTAGACTATAGACTAGACTATAGACTAGACTATAGACTAGACTATAGACTAGACTATAGACTAGACTATAGACTAGACTATAGACTAGACTATAGACTAGACTATAGACTAGACTATAGACTAGACTATAGACTAGACTATAGATTAGACTATAGACTAGACTATAGACTAGACTATAGACTAGACTATAGACTAGACTATAGACTAGACTATAGACTAGACTATATACTAGACTGTAGACTAGACCATAGACTAGACCATAGACTAAACTATAGACTAGACTATAGACTAGACTATAGACTAGACTATAGTCTAGTCTACACTATACGCTATAGACTAGACTATAGACTAGACTAGACTATAGACTAGACTATAGACTAGACTATAGACTAGACTATAGACTAGACTATAGACTAGACTATAGACTAGACTATAGACTACACTATAGACTAGACTAGACTATAGACTAGACTAGACTAGACTAGACTAGACTAGACTAGACTAGACTAGACTAGACTAGACTAGACTAGACTAGACTAGACTAGACTAGACTAGACTAGACTAGACTAGACTAGACTAGACTAGACTAGACTAGACTATAGACTAGACTATAGACTAGACTATAGACTAGACTAGAATATAGACTAGAATATAGACTAGACTATAGACTAGACTATAGACTAGACTAGACTATAGACTAGACTAGACTATAGACTAGACTAGGACTATAGACTACTAGACTAGACTATAGACTAGACTATAGACTAGACTATAGACTAGACTATAGACTAGACTATAGACTAGACTATAGACTAGACTATAGACTAGACTATAGACTAGACTATAGACTAGACTATAGACTAGACTATAGACTAGACTATAGACTAGACTATAGACTAGACTATAGACTAGACTATAGACTAGACTATAGACTAGACTATAGACTAGACTATAGACTAGACTATAGACTAGACTATAGACTAGACTATAGACTAGACTATAGACTATGACTAGACTAGACTAGACTAGACTAGACTATAGACTAGACTATAGACTAGACTATAGACTAGACTATAGACTAGACTATAGACTAGACTATAGACTAGACTATAGACTAGGACTATAGACTAGACTATAGACTAGACTATAGACTAGACTATAGACTAGACTATAGACTAGACTATAGACTAGACTATAGACTAGACTATAGACTAGACTATAGACTATAGACTAGACTATAGACTCGACTATAGACTCGACTATAGACTAGACTGTAGATTAGACTGTAGACTAGACTATAGACTCGACTATAGACTAGACTATAGACTAGACTATAGACTAGACTTTAGACTAGACTATAGACTAGACTATAGACTAGACTTTAGACTAGACTATAGACTAGACTATATACTAGTTCAGTCTATAGACTTAATATAGTGTAGAGTACAGACTAGTCCAGACTATAAATCAGACTATAGTCCATATTATAGAGTAGAATGTAACCCAGACTATAGAGTAGGCTATTGTCCAGGTCATAGAGTAGAATATAGTCCTTACTATATAATAGGCCAGAGTAGACTAGACTATAGAATAGACGAGACTATAGACCACAGTAGACTATACACTAAATTATAAACTACACTATTGACTATACTTTAGACTAGTCCGTAGATCAAACTGTATACTAGTCTAAAGGCTAGACTATAGACCAGACCAGAACCTAGACTATATAGAGTCTAGTCATGTGTAAATTCTAGGCTATAGACTAAACTTTAAAGTAAAGATTTTATTATAGACTAGACTTTAGTCTAAGAAATCCACCTTTTAATACTATTTTATTTCTCCCTATTTCCTTAGGCTTTTAAAATTCTTTGACTCATTAGATACCCTTATTTAGACTTACCCAAACATTCCAATATTAAATCCAAATTTGTATTTCCACAGCTTTTTTCAATAATTATTTAATGAATTAAATAATTGAAACAAACAATTCCATTTATAAAACACTTTTCACCAATTAAGGGAACATTTAATTTTGGACTTTTTTTTTAATATGTAACAATAAAAAATTTATTTTAAATATATAATAATTTGCTGTTATTGCACATTTATTTATTAATTTTTAAAATGTGTTCTCTTTTTTTTTGTGTTTCTACAAATATTCGCAAATATATAATAATTGATCTTTAAGTGAGAAATTATAATTGTTATTAGAATACAATTTACTACTTTGCCAACAACCGATGCTAACTTCTTAAAAGTTTTCAAGACACTACTGAGGTTTCTTTTTACTGTATCGTTGTCTAGGTCTAGCATGAATATTTGCTCATTCGCAGACACGAATGAAAAACAAAACTTTAATCACTTTAATAACGTTTTTGTGTTTCCCATTTCTAGAATATTTTTTTTTTTTTTTTAATTTTAATCCCTGTGTGCCTTCTCTAGGCGAATGTTTGTATGTAAATTAATCAGGTTGACGTAATATTTAACTGACAGCGTACGAACGTAAAAAAATCAAATCGAAATCAAAAACTAAATATCAAAAAATCAACATGTCTGTGATGGTGATGAAGAGATTCCAAGTGTGCAAAAATTATGTGTGTTAAAAAGGTGTTTTTGGGGGGAGGAGGTGTAGCAGGTGCTAGTCACTATTGCGGGAGGTTTAACTTTTTTCATATATAAATAGCCACAAACAATAATAATGTTAATAACAATAATATTATTATCAAAAATAAATTTACATATAATATAAATTTTTTCGCGAAACGCTAAAGCTTTTAATCAAATTAAATTCAGACATGTGTGGAGACTGGAATGTTCGCATAAGGAAATATTTTCAAATAAAAAAGGACGTTTTTTTAATTTGTTTTTATTTTATACGATTTTTATAATAATTGTTAAGGAATAGACTAGAGATGACAAAGTGGGTAATTAACTTTTAGATGAACAAAAGAATAGTTGGCATCACTGGTTTTAATTTATGTTTTAATAATGGTCTCACACTGGTTGCTAGAGATGCCATATAGCCTACGCTATCGACTAGACTATATACTAATCTAGTCTAGTTTATAGTCTAGTCTATAGTCTAGTCTACAGTCTAGTTTATAGTCTAGTCTATAGTCTAGTCTACAGTCTAGTCTATAGTCTAGTCTATAGTCTAGTCTATAGTCTAGTCTTAAGTCTAGTCTATAGTCTAGTCTATAGTCTAGTCTATAGTCTAGTCTATAGTCTATAGTCTAGTCTATAGTCTAGTCTATAGTCTAGTCTATAGTCTAGTCTATAGTCTAGTCTATAGTCTAGTCTATAGTCTAGTCTATAGTCTAGTCTATAGTCTAGTCTATAGTCTAGTCTATAGTCTAGTCTATAGTCTAGTCTATATTCTAGTCTATAGTCTAGTCTATAGTCTAGTCTATAGTCTAGTCTATAGTCTAGTCTATAGTCTAGTCTATATTCTAGTCTATAGTCTAGTCTATAGTCTAGTCTATAGTCTAGTCTATAGTCTAGTCTATAGTCTAGTCTATAGTCTAGTCTATATTCTAGTCTATAGTCTAGTCTATAGTCTAGTCTATAGTCTAGTCTATAGTCTAGTCTATAGTCTAGTCTATAGTCTAGTCTATAGTCTAGTCTATAGTCTAGTCTATAGTCTAGTCTATAGTCTAGTCTATAGTCTAGTCTATAGTCTAGTCTATAGTCTAGTCTATAGTCTAGTCTATAGTCTAGTCTATAGTCTAGTCTATAGTCTAGTCTATAGTCTAGTCTATAGTCTAGTCTATAGTCTAGTCTATAGTCTAGTCTATAGTCTAGTCTATAGTCTAGTCTATAGTCTAGTCTATAGTCTAGTCTATAGTCTAGTCTATAGTCTAGTCTATAGTCTAGTCTATAGTCTAGTCTATAGTCTAGTCTATAGTCTAGTCTATAGTCTAGTCTATAGTCTAGTCTATAGTCTAGTCTATAGTCTAGTCTATAGTCTAGTCTATAGTCTAGTCTATAGTCTAGTCTATAGTCTAGTCTATAGTCTAGTCTATAGTCTAGTCTATAGTCTAGTCTATAGTCTAGTCTATAGTCTAGTCTATAGTCTAGTCTATAGTCTAGTCTATAGTCTAGTCTATAGTCTAGTCTATAGTCTAGTCTATAGTCTAGTCTATAGTCTAGTCTATAGTCTAGTCTATAGTCTAGTCTATAGTCTAGTCTATAGTCTAGTCTATAGTCTAGTCTATAGTCTAGTCTATAGTCTAGTCTATAGTCTAGTCTATAGTCTAGTCTATAGTCTAGTCTATAGTCTAGTCTAGTCTATAGTCTAGTCTATAGTCTAGTCTATAGTCTAGTCTATAGTCTAGTCTATAGTCTAGTCTATAGTCTAGTCTATAGTCTAGTCTATAGTCTAGTCTATAGTCTAGTCTATAGTCTAGTCTATAGTCTAGTCTATAGTCTAGTCTATAGTCTAGTCTATAGTCTAGTCTATAGTCTAGTCTATAGTCTAGTCTATAGTCTAGTCTATAGTCTAGTCTATAGTCTAGTCTATAGTCTAGTCTATAGTCTAGTCTATAGTCTAGTCTATAGTCTAGTCTATAGTCTAGTCTATAGTCTAGTCTATAGTCTAGTCTATAGTCTAGTCTATAGTCTAGTCTATAGTCTAGTCTATAGTCTAGTCTATAGTCTAGTCTATAGAGTAGTCTATAGTCTAGTCTATAGTCTAGTCTATAGTCTAGTCTATAGTCTAGTCTATAGTCTAGTCTATAGTCTAGTCTATAGTCTAGTCTATAGTCTAGTCTATAGTCTAGTCTATTGTCTAGTCTATAGTCTAGTCTATAGTCTAGTCTATAGTCTAGTCTATAGTCTAGTCTATAGTCTAGTCTATAGTCTAGTCTATAGTCTAGTCTACAGTCTAGTCTATAGTCTAGTCTATAGTCTAGTCTATAGTCTAGTCTACAGTCTAGTCTATAGTCTAGTCTACAGTCTAGTCTATAGTCTAGTCTATAGTCTAGTCTAGTCTAGTCTAGTCTAGTCTAGTCTAGTCTAGTCTATAGTCTAGTCTAGTCTAGTCTATAGTCTAGTCTATAGTCTAGTCTATAGTCTAGTCTAGTCTAGTCTAGTCTATAGTCTAGTCTAGTCTAGTCTATAGTCTAGTCTATAGTCTAGTCTATAGTCTAGTCTATAGTCTAGTCTATAGTCTAGTCTATAGTCTAGTCTATAGTCTAGTCTATAGTCTAGTCTATAGTCTAGTCTATAGTCTAGTCTATAGTCTAGTCTATAGTCTAGTCTATAGTCTAGTCTATAGTCTAGTCTATAGTCTAGTCTATAGTCTAGTCTATAGTCTAGTCTATAGTCTAGTCTATAGTCTAGTCTATAGTCTAGTCTATAGTCTAGTCTATAGTCTAGTCTATAGTCTAGTCTATAGTCTAGTCTATAGTCTAGTCTATAGTCTAGTCTATAGTCTAGTCTATAGTCTAGTCTATAGTCTAGTCTATAGTCTAGTCTATAGTCTAGTCTATAGTCTAGTCTATAGTCTAGTCTAGTCTATAGTCTAGTCTATAGTCTAGTCTATAGTCTAGTCTATAGTCTAGTCTATAGTCTAGTCTATAGTCTAGTCAATAGTCTAGTCTATAGTCTAGTCTATAGTCTATTCTATAGTCTAGTCTATAGTCTAGTCTATAATCTAGTCTATAGTCTAGTCTATAGTCTAGTCTATAATCTAGTCTATAGTCTAGTCTATAGTCTAGTCTATAGTCTAGTCTATAGTCTAGACTATAGTCCAAACTATACATCAGGATATATTATTGGTGTCACTTTAATTAGCATGACAATTACCTTGTCAAACAATTTCCCTCAAAAAGTAAAGAAACAAAAAAAGTGTGTCTTATTTGTTGCTTGGAAAATGTCTCTTTGACACGTAATAATTTTCGGTGTCCTTGAGATTCCTTTATGTATATGGTTTATTGTGTACATGTGGCGATGCGTTTAAAAGAAAGTGTGAGTGTTTAAGGAAATATTGGCTTGTTTAATAGAGTATTTTGCAGATATCAAACTGTGTTAAAATGTGTCATTAATTTCCTTTTTTCTGCTTTTGATGTCACTGACACTTTTGAAGCAACAAAAAAAAAATGACCAACTGAGCAAGTGATGTCAACGGAAATTAAGAATAAAAGCGGAAAATTGTAGTAAAACTATTGAACCAATTGAAATTTTTAATAATTTTATTATTAGAAACTCTTTTTAACACTGACTATAACTTTTTTACTACAGCTGTTGGGTAATAATTAAAATGCTTGACTTAAATAGAATTATCTACAATTATAATTGATGGTTGGGTTAACAAATTGATGTCAGATTTAAAAATTTTGAAAGTTATTTCGACAAATAAATAAAATGAGTAATTTTTGTAGCAATATAAAGTAAAATGTATACATTTTCTTAAATTAATTGCTTCTTTTAAAAATATTTCCTTGACAAACGTTTTTAAAAGCAAAAAGTTTATTGTTTTTTATCTTTTTCCTAACAAAAGTCCAAAGTTTCATAATTTTTTGTTCGGTTACCCCATAAAGCTGATTCATACATTTGTGTATTGAAGTTATAAAAATTGATTAAAACTTTCATTAATTAGTTTTAGTGAATTTTCCATAATATCATCAATCTAAGTTCACACTGTACTTTGGGATCTCCAAAGCATACAAAATTAATTGTGTCAGTTAATATTTTATTATCTTTGGGGTTTATGTTTTGTTTTTACTACTATTTGTTTAAAACCTATCAGTTTTATATATTGTCGTATTTACTATCTTCTGTTATCTATAGAAATTATTTATAAAACAAATACTTTTTTAGAATTATCTATAAATTTGGAGTTTTTGTGCTTCGCATGCGATTTTATCTTTAAAAATTGGCTCATTTATTTGTTGACTTAAATTAAACATTTAAATATTAAAAAATTATTATTATTCCAGTATTTTCAATAGAGAATTCTGTGTATAATAGTTTTTTCAATGTATAACAGTTTTTCTTATAAAATATTTTGTTTTTCGTATAGAAAAAGAAGTGTATAACAGTTTATTCTAAGGAAAACTAGTGTATAACAGAAAAACCTTTGTATAACAGTTTTTTATACAAAAAAACTGTGTATAATAGTATTTTCTAAAGAACAATTTTTTCGGTGTATAACAGATTTTTTTCATAGAATCTCTTGTTTCACAAAAAAATATTTCTATCAATAATCCTGTGTCTAACAGTTTTTCTGTATAAAAATTTTTGTATAACAGTTTTTCTATAAAAAATTTTTTGTATAACAGCTTTTCCTATAAAAAACTGTTTTTTTCTATAGAAAAATCTGTGCATAACTGTTTTCCTATAGAAAATTCTGTGTATAACAGTTTTTTTCTATAGAAAAATTTCTGTATAACCGTTTTTTTAACAGTTTTTTCTATAGAAAGGCTTGTGTATAACTGCTATTTCTATATAAAAATGTTTTACTCTTAAGAAAATTATGTGTATAACAGTTTTTTCTTAAGAAAATTATGTGTTTAAACGTTTTTTTAAAAAAAATTATGTGTATAACTGTTTTTTTCTATAGAAAAATTAAACACTAAAATATTAAAAAATGATTATTATTCCAGTGTTTTCAATAGAGTTTTTTTTTCAATGTATAACAGTTTTTCTTATAGAAAATCTTATTTTCGTATAGAAAAAGCTGTGTATAACAGTTTATTCTAGGGAAAACTAGTGTATAATAGAAAAGCCTTTGTATAACAGTTTTTTATACAAAAAAACTGTGTATAATAATATTTTCTAAAGAACAATTTTTATATAACAGTTTTTTCTATATAAATATTTTTGTATAATAATTTTTTCTTTGTATAACAGATTTTTTCATAGAAACTCTTGTTTCACAAACAATTATTTCTATCAATAAACCTGTGTCTAACAGTTTTTCTGTATAAAAATTTTTGTATAACAGTTTTTCTATAAAAAAATTTTGTATAACAGCTTTTCCTATAAAAAAATCTGTGTGAAAGTGTTTTTTCTATAGAAAAATCTGTGCACAACTGTTTTTCTATAGAAAATTCTGTATAATCGTTTTTTAACAGTTTTTTCTATAGAAAGGCTTGTGTATAACTTCTATTTCTATATAAAAATCTCTGTATAACAGTTTTTTCTTAAGAAAATTATGTGTATAACAGTTTTTTCTTAAAAAATTATGTGTATAAAAGTTTTTTTTTTTTATTAAAATTATGTGTATAACTGTGTTTTCTATAGAAAATCTGTGTATAACATTTTTTTAAAGAAAAATCTAAGTATAACAGGTTTTTTCTATAGAGGTATATGTTTTTAAAGAAAAACCTTTGTATAATAGTTTCTTATATCGAAAATCTGTATAAATGTTTTTTATATAAAAATTTTTGTATAACAGTTTCCTGCGTAAAAAATCTTTGTATAACTGTTTTTTTTTAGAAAAATCAGTTTATAACAGTTTTTTATATAGAAAAAATCTACGAATAACAGTTTTTTACAGAAAAATCTCCGTATAACAGCTTTTCCCATAGAAAAATCTGTGTATAATAGTTTTTTCTATAGAAAAACTTTTGTATAATAATTTTTTATATAGAAAAATCTGCGAATAACAATTTTCTTATAGAAAATTCTCTGCATAACTGCTTTTTCCATAGAAAATCAGTGCATAACAGTTTATTTTAAATGAAAATCTGTGTATAACAGTTCTTTCTATAGAAAATTATGTATTTAATAGTTCTTCTACAGTGTAATATAGAACAATTTGTGTTTTAACAATCTCCCTCAATTTAACGGTAAGATCAATAATTTCTCTTTTTCAAATACAATCTGGTGATACTACATATCAAACAAATTTCCTTTTTATAAAATATACTCCACCTGGCAATGCTGTCTTATTTTAACGGTAAGACCAATAATTTCCCTTTTTCAAATTATTTGTAAGTTGGTAACTCTTTACATCATACAAATTTCCTTTATTTAAAACATATGACACCTGGCAATGCTGTTACTTGACAACAGCTGTTTCTTTAAGTTTGTTAACTGGCAACTCTCTACCATGACTTGTTATTGTGAATAATTTTCACATAAATTGAACAAGTTCTAACAGTTTTCAACAAAGTGCTAAAATTAAGGCTTTAGAAAGGAATTTTTATAAATTTTATAAATGGAAAATATTTGTTAAACTTTATTTGTTTGTGGTATTTATGTGTAAGTGTTTAAATTTAAAGATTATGTGTTAAGTACATCATGCAGCAGCTGAAATTTTTGTTTCTCAAACTTTTGAGGCATTTTTCGGTAAGTAAAATGTTGAGTTTTAATATTTTTTATATTTATGCGGCAGAAAGGATAAACGATAAATTTTAGATATTTTATTTTAATTGAGAACCTATTTAATGCTTCCCGAAAATATCCGTTGAAATAAAAAATCTCTAGAGTGTTATCATATGTAATACAATCTCCTGAATCTGGAGTCCAGATTGGTTAATCTTTTTTGAGACTATTGCTTAGAGGATAATCTATTCTCTAGTACAATCTAAACTATCTGTCCTTCAGTTTAGGTATAGAAAATTTTCAATCATAGCTTAGTTCTAGTTGAGTTGTAATTCCTATCTAATGCAGAACTTGTTCAGTTCTAGGACAGTTCTTGTATAGTTTCAATTAAATCTGAGTTCAATCCTAGCTCAATTCTATTTTAGTTCTAGTATAGTTTCAGTTCAATTCTAGTTGTGTACTACTACAGTTTTAGTTTAGCTCTCTTTCATTTCTGGTTCAGTTCTAGTTCACTTCAAGTTCAATTCAAGTTCAGGTCTAGTTCAGTTCTAGTTCAATTCTAGTTCAATTCTAGTTCAATTCTAGTTCAGTTCTTGTTCAGTTCTAGTTTAGTTCTAGTTTAGTTCTAGTTTAGTTCAGTTCTAGTTCTAGTTCAGTTCGAGTTCAGTTCTAGTTCATTTCTAGTTCAGTTCTAGTTCAGTTCTAGTTCAGTTCTAGTTCAGTTCTAGTTCAGTTCTAGTTCAGTTCTAGTTCAGTTCTAGTTCAGTTCTATTTCAGTTCTTGTTTCAGTTCAAGTTCAGTTCTAGTTCAGTTTTAGTTCAATTCTAGTTCGGTTATAGTTCTGTTCTAGTTCATTTTTTGTTCAGTTCTAGTTCAGTTCTAGTTCAGTTCTATTTCAGATCTAGTTCAGTTCTAGTTCAGTTCTAGTTCAGTTCTAGTTCAGTTCTAGTTCAGTTCTAGTTCAGTTCTAGTTCAGTTCTAGTTCAGTTCTAGTTCAGTTCTAGTTCAGTTCTAGTTCAGTTCTAGTTCAGTTCCAGTTCAGTTCTAGTTCAGTTCTAGTTCAGTTCTAGTTCAGTTCTAGTTCAGTTCTAGTTCAATTCTAGTTCAGTTCTAGTTCAGTTCTAGTTCAGTTCTAGTTCAGTTCCAGTTCAGTTCTAGTTCAGTTCTAGTTCAGTTCTAGTTCAGTTCTAGTTCAGTTCTAGTTCAGTTCTAGTTCAGTTCTAGTTCACTTCTAGTTCACTTCTAGTTCAGTTCTAGTTCAGTTCTAGTTCAGTTCTAGTTCAGTTCTAGTTCAGTTCTAGTTCAGTTCTAGTTCAGTTCTAGTTCAGTTCTAGTTCAGTTCTAGTTCAGTTCTAGTTCAGTTCTAGTTCAGTTCTAGTTCAGTTCTAGTTCAGTTCAAGTTCAGTTCTAGTTCAGTTCTAGTTCAGTTTTAGATCAATTCTAGTTCGGTTACAGTTCAGTTCTAGTTCATTTCTTGTTCAGTTCTACTTCAGTTCTAGTTCAGTTCTAGTTGAGTTCTAGTTCAGTTCTATTTCAGATCTAGTTCAGTTCTAGTTCAGTTCTAGTTCAGTTCTACTTCAGTTCTAGTTCAGTTCTAGTTCAGTTCTAGTTCAGTTCTAGTTCAGTTCTAGTTCAGTTCTAGCTAGTTCAGTTCTAGTTCAGTTCTAGTTCAGTTCTAGTTCAGTTCTAGTTCAGTTCTAGTTCAGTTCTAGTTCAGTTCTAGTTCAGTTTTAGATCAATTCTAGTTCGGTTACAGTTCAGTTCTAGTTCATTTCTTGTTCAGTTCTACTTCAGTTCTAGTTCAGTTCTAGTTGAGTTCTAGTTCAGTTCTATTTCAGATCTAGTTCAGTTCTAGTTCAGTTCTAGTTCAGTTCTACTTCAGTTCTAGTTCAGTTCTAGTTCAGTTCTAGTTCAGTTCTAGTTCAGTTCTAGTTCAGTTCTAGTTCAGTTCTAGTTTGGTTCTAGTTCAGTTCTAGTTCAGTTCTAGTTCAGTTCTAGTTCAGTTCTAGTTCAGTTCTAGTTCAGTTTTAGTTCTAGTTCAGTTCTATTTCGGTTCTAGGTTAGTTCTAGTTCAGTTTTAGGTGAGTTCTAGTTCAGTTAGTTTAGTTTTAATTCAGTTCGCGATCAATTATTGCTCTTATCAATATAATAAATTAAACACAGTAAATTTTTTTATTTTGGAATTTATTTCAAAAAATATATATTGTTTATAAAATAGTAGAAATTTGAAAAAAATAAACATTTGTATTCCTGGAAAATAACTACAAATTATTATATTGATTATTAATTATAATATAATTAGATATACACAAACTTAATGTATATTAAAATACATATTATGTAGTAAACATAAACATCTTTTCCAAGGAAATAAACTAAATTGGTTATTTATAGAATGTACATAAAATTTATCAACTTGGAAACATTTAAACAAAATATTGGTAATAAGTAAACTTAAAATTTAATAAATTAAGGTACTTAAAACATTTTTCCTTTGCCACTTATAAGGAAAAACAACAAAAACAGCACCTCAACAAATGAAATATAAAACATAAACTTTTTTACTTTTTCATATAAAAATATGTTTTCAGTTCATATAGTATTTTATTTATAACACAAAAGAAATTTGTAATTTCTTAAAAATTGTCCATAACTGTTAAGCTAAATCTACGAATAATATAGATTTGTTGTTAAAAGAAACAAAAATAAGTATTCTTTTCCTAATACTAAAACGATTTTTAAGAAAAAGTTTAAAGGAGTTTTATAAACATAAATACAAAACTGCTGTGGGTTGGTTTTTTTTTTTTTTTTCAAAACTACATACTACCAAAAGGTTTTAGGGTATAATCTAGAGAGATATACAACAAAATGTTTAGTTTTATATATGTAAAGACATTTAAAATCCTACAATCTTTAAAAGATTTCTTTTTGGAATTGTTAATGAGATGTTAGTTGGTGAGGAGAGAAAATGGGGAAATTTGCTGCTCAATTTAATGAACACCATTTGTACCATTTGTTGTAATACCATTAGCATGACCATTAGCATGAGCCTTGATATGCTGTTGCTTGCTATGGGCCAAAGAGGTCTTGAGTTTTTTGGTTGGTGGTTCATTGGTAATGCTCGAGAAATCAAACTGAAATAAAGTTGAATTAATAAATAATTTCAATAATTTCCCGTCGCATTTTTAACTTACTCTTTGTTCCAAAGTCATGTGATTAATGGGTGCCAAACCAATGCATCCACGTAGAATATTCTCTATGGCAGCTCTTTGACGGAATAGAGAGTTAACCACTTGGGCGCCCTCGGGCACTAATGGAGCCTTGCACAAATAACTCAATATAGATAATACCGGTTTGAAGGGTACCCAAGGAGCATTTGGTTCATTCTTGTTCTTGATTTGTATGCGTGAGCACAATTCACCCAAAATAACCAAATCTAAAATAAGAGGAGTAGCCAAGAGGGAATCTTCACAGGTATTGTGTATGACAAGAGTGTTATGGCCGCCCATCATAATTTCCGAAGTGTATTCATCCATGGCACGTTTGCTGTCACCAACATAGGGAACATATTTAATGACCACCACATGATCTGGATGTTCTTTGGGTCCATAGAGCAACTTGTTGGATTCTACCATGTCATCGACTACATTGCTCTTGGAGATCTATATAAAGAAAAGAAAAATTTAGTTTCGATCTTATGTCAAAATGTTTCAGTTCTAGCTCAGTTCTAGTTCAGTTCTAGTTCTTTTCTAGTTCAGTTCTATTTCAGTGTCAATAGTGATTCTAGTTCAGTTTTAGTTCATTTCTATTTCAGTTCTAGTTCAGTTCTAGTTTAGTTCTAGTTCAGTTCTAGTTTAGTTCTAGTTCAGTTCTAGTTTAGTTCTAGTTCAGTTTTAGTTCAGTTCTAGTTCAGTTCTAGTTCAGTTCTAGTTCAGTTCTAGTTCAGTTCTAGTTCAGTTCTAGTTCAGTTCTAGTTCAGTTCTAGTTCAGTTCTAGTTCAGTTCTAGTTCAGTTCTAGTTCAGTTCTAGTTCAGTTCTAGTTCAGTTCTAGTTCAGTTCTAGTTCAGTTCTAGTTCAGTTTTAGATCAGTTCTAGTTCAGTTCTAGTTCAGTTCTAGTTCAGTTCTAGTTCAGTTCTAGTTCAGTTCTAGTTCAGTTCTAGTTCAGTTCTAGTTCAGTTCTAGTTCAGTTCTAGTTCAGTTCTAGTTCAGTTCTAGTTCAGTTCTAGTTCAGTTCTAGTTCAGTTCTAGTTCAGTTCTAGTTCAGTTCTAGTTCAGTTCTAGTTCAGTTCTAGTTCAGTTCTAGTTCAGTTCTAGTTCAGTTCTAGTTCAGTTCTAGTTCAGTTCTAGTTCAGTTCTAGTTCAGTTCTAGTTCAGTTTAGTTCAGTTCTAGTTCAGTTCTAGTTCAGTTCTAGTTCAGTTCTAGTTCAGTTCTAGTTCAGTTCTAGTTCAGTTCTAGTTCAGTTCTAGTTCAGTTCTAGTTCAGTTCTAGTTCAGTTCTAGTTCAGTTCTAGTTCAGTTCTAGTTCAGTTCTAGTTCAGTTCTAGTTCAGTTCTAGTTCAGTTCTAGTTCAGTTCTAGTTCAGTTCTAGTTCAGTTCTAGTTCAGTTCAGTTCTAGTTCAGTTCTAGTTCAGTTCTAGTTCAGTTCTAGTTCAGTTCTAGTTCAGTTCTAGTTCAGTTCTAGTTCAGTTCTAGTTCAGTTCTAGTTCAGTTCTAGTTCAGTTCTAGTTCAGTTCTAGTTCAGTTCTAGTTCAGTTCTAGTTCTTGTTCAGTTCTAGTTCAGTTCTAGTTCAGTTCTAGTTCAGTTCTAGTTCAGTTCTAGTTCAGTTCTAGTTCAGTTCTAGTTCACATCTAGTTCAGTACTAGTTCATTAATTGTTCAGTTCAGAAAACTCACCTCCTTTGATCTAAATTGTTGAGGAGCCGACAAATTTTTGCCATCATTGTTGCCCAAATGATTGTAGCTGACAATCGATACCGGCTTAATACCAGCACCCACTAAGAAATCCACCAACACAGACTTCAATTTAGTTTGACCCGATTTGAAATCATCGCCGGCAATAAAAACACCCTTATGTTCAGCCAATTCAAGGAGACCAGGTACAAAAGTATTTTGTGGTGAACCATTAATATAAGTGCAACCCTCAGCAATACTGGCCATGGCAAAAATGGTTGAAGGAGAGACTTCCGATTTGTTAGCCTTCAAAGATTCCTCCAATTCTTGCATGGTCATATTCAAACCAGGCTTAATATCACTGAAGCGTTCGGTATTGGCCGTCCATAGAACCAAAACAGAATCCAAATTCTTGCTGGTCTTAAAATCTTGAATATCACGACGTATTTGTTCATACTGTTCGTATTTAGTACCCTTAATGAGATTATCGGCTCTATCCAATTGATTGGCGGCAATAAAATCAGGATCATATATAGAGGGGCGGGGTTTCATTTGACTTAAATCTTTGTACAATTGATCCTGTAGCTCAACATCCAAAACTTGAGCACGACGCATGGCATCACCAATGTTAAGGGAACTAATATCCCAGCCATCTACAATGATGTCATCTGGATTGATCATGGGCACCAAATCCTTCATGGGTGCATAAACATCTTTGCCATCTTCATCAGAACCCAAAAGAACAGTAGAGGCCTGGGTAATGGAACCAAACCAATTGGCCTTTTGTACACCGGTACGTTTGCGCCATTGCAATTGGCGGCGGTTGGCTTCGAGAGCAGCGGTTAAGGTGGAACCGTTGTTACCACCCCATCCCACCAACATCAAACCCAAGCGGGGTACTTTTTTGTCGGTGCGAATTTTTAAATTGGTGGTTTCGGGGAAAACCTAAAAAGAAAATAGAATGAGATTAGAAAAACATTTCAAATGATTTCAAGTGTCTACTGTGAAGACCCTAAATCCACTTCAATTAATACTCCCTCTTGCTATTAGCCCGGCAAGTTAGCAACAATTGCTTATCTTAACAATTATAAAAAGTCTCGTGTGTTTTTTTAATTTTCATCATTATCTGTTAAGAATTTTGCAAATCCGTATTATTTACCCCCAAAAATGTTATTAACACAAAATTTATACAGTGTTTGTTTTTGTTTCTTATTAGACTTTTAATTAAGAGTTTTAATAAATAAACATGAATCAAATTGTGTCATATTAAAACCACGTATTTCTTATCACAAGACAAACAAAAAATAGAAAATTTGGCAGATAATAGCCACTAACATATGTTCCGATTAAAGGTCTAAACCAGTCCCAAAAATTTATTAGTATTTATTAATAAACAAATTTTATGAATAATCATTTATAAGGAGTCATAAAAGGGGATTTTTTTTATAATCTAATACTCATATGAAAAGAGATATACTTTTCGGTGCCAATAATGATTCCTTTAATGATCAGCTTATTTGTTAAATTCACGACGTAGGGTCTACTCTTGATACTGCGATTTGAAAAGCCTTCATGACCAATGCTTATCCTCCTCTTAATTACAATTTCCTGTTTTTCCCCCCTTCTTTTAACTTTTCCATATTACCCATTACCCCACGAAAAGGCAAACCGCTAAAAAGGAGAAAGCTTTTAAACAAATAGAACTTAAGGACCCACATCAAACACTACTACCCCTGCTAGAGGAGCATTTTATTAATTGCTGAAGTAATAGCAAACGACAAAGACGGGGTCACTAACTCTGTAGTAACAGAATGGTTTGTCATCGAAATATATTGCGGAACATATGTATGTACGTCGATACAGAGTGATTAAATGCATGGACTTGTTATTAAAGGAATTCTCCCGTAAAGGTACTCGCAAACGACAAAACGGATTCATTAACGTTGTAGCAACAGAATGGGGTGTCATCGAATTTTATCAGGAACACCTGCTGCTCCTCCTTTTGACTTTGGTGAGATTCGTCAGCGATACAGAGTGATGAAATCAAGCATTTAATTTCTTGGTATGTCTCTCTTTATATGTTTTCAAATGGAATGTCATTCAAATATACCTGGAACACGACAAAGACTGGGTCACTAACTCTGTAGTGAGTGACCCAGAGCAAGACGAAAAATCTCCTCAAAATGAGCAAGTCTGAAGTTAGTATGATGGTACGTATTCTGAGTAGACACACAGGATTACGAGCACATCTATGCAAAATTGGACGTGCGGATTCAGACGAATGTAGAGCATGTAGAGAGGACAGTGAAACTCTGGAACACTTTCTTTGCCACTGCCAGGCATTCGTCGAAGTTAGATCCAAGTATCTTGGAAGTGATGTTATTCCAGAAATAACATTCCTGACTAACACTGATTGGAAGATTCTTAGGAACATCCTCCTATCAACCTAACCTAACTCTGTAGTAATAGAATGGTTTGTCATCGAAATATATCGCGGAACACCCGTCGATACAGAGTGATCAAATGCATGGACTTGTTATTGAATGAATTCTCCCGTAAAGGTTCTTGCAAACGACAAAACGGAGTCATTAACGTTGTAGCTACAGAATGGTGTGTCATCGAATTATATCAGGAACACCTGCTGCTCTTCTTTTTGGCTTTGGTGAGATTCGTCGGCGATACAGAGTGATTCAATGCATGTACGGTTATCAAAGAAATTCTTCAGCAAATGTTACGCGGATTAGCCTAACTTTGATGGGCTTGTTGTGAAACACCTGCTTCAAAACGAGGACAACATGCTACCTCGTTTTTCAATGGAATTACTCAGAAAATACATCACTAAAATAAGAAAGAATAGAGTTAAAACGGAGCGATGAATGGAAACTGTCGATTCAGAAAGAGTTTCACATAAAATATTTATCGAGTCGATTCCCTAAGAAAATAAATGTGAGAGAAACTGAGTCTCCCTATAAAAACCAGTCGAAGAAATGACTAATTATCCTCATAAAACGTAGTAGACTGCGAGTATTAAGTCCCACGATTTCCCCCAGTTCGTCAAGATTTTAAGTTACTTTTCGTGGGAATTATCCGACGTAAAGTACTTCCAAATTCTCACGTTAATTCAAAGCCATAATAAATCAATAGAATTCGATACCCTTCTGTCACCGATAAGTCTCCCCCCGGGTCATGTTACCTTGATGAAAGACCCCATCTTGGTATTATTGCAATACCGTGGAAATTAGGTGCTACCAGTACCTCTAGTTTGCCGGGACTATAAACTGGTGATGATCAAATATATTCTTGGGCTTTCCTTGGAATGATTTGATAAGGGGTCGTACCAGAGAACCACATAATCTGGTACCACGGGAACCGGTAGCCCGCAGGGCAGAGTTTCGGGCTTTGTCTTGTCCCAGTTATTGGAGAAGGTCCTTCGGGGTGCAGGTGGTGGCTGAGGTTTAAACCTAAATTCGCCGGAAGAGAATGTTGGTTAAAAGACTGATGCTGGGTGAAATCGTATGATTCGGGATAAGTTCGGTGCCGAAGTCAACAGATACCCCATAGAGGAGGGACTATGGGACTAAGCGTTGGAAATGGGTTGGTGTTAAGTGTTCACGTAAAGCACTATGACAATTGTCAACGATAAGTATCTTCGCCCTCTTCTGTGTGCGGTCGAGTAGCTCCAGAAAGTTGATTTTTTGAGTTGAAAGGGAACATTAAAATTTTCGCATCAAGTCCGTGTGTGCGAATCATTCATTGCCCTAATCTTCAAAAGGATTGTTGTTGTATAATTGGATAAGAATGACAGATATTGCTGTCATCAAGATTGGCATAAAACGTCGTTTAAGAACATAAGATATAGAGTAGGGGGAAGAACGGAACATTAGTCTTGAACTCGTTTGATAAGATTCCATCTATAATAAATCGTATAGTGCGATCATTTCCGAAACCAAATACAATTAGTTTTGATTTAAATACACCATGCAACACTCTATCGAACGACTAGGAAATATCTAGAGACAAAATGTTCCAACACATTCAGCTATTATCAGAAATATCTTAATTTTTATAATTTACTACAGATATCGTTGGCATAACGGTAAATTTAACAAATATTTACGTATATTAAAGTATCTTAAAGTTTATTAACCCTTGCACCCACAAAAACAAACTTTAGTTAAAAGTTAATACAAATTTAAAAAAAAAAAACGAAAATTTAAAACAAATATTATAATTATAAAACCGGTCCTAAAGCAATTAGTAACAAACTATTATAAATATGGAATATTTTCCTAATAAACGAATAAAAGCCGGCCGGTTAGATTTTTTTTCTAATTATTTACTTTTAAAAGCAGCTGTTTATATATAAAAAATTTTTATAATTTATACAAAAAAATCTTTTATTTACATTTTCCCTCTTAATTATTCAAAACACACACATTTCATTATTTAATATGTTGAACACAAGCGTTTTTTTTGCAATTTATCGCTTGATTTTATTTCTTCTTATTATTTAAATTACAAATTAACATATATTTGAGAATGTATGTATGTAGTATATAGAATATAAATTTATTAGTTTTTGGCTTATTTGGCAGAAATGAAATGAGAATTTAGTGCTAAAAGTGCAATTTCATAGGTACACGTAAGTCTTTTTTAAAAAAAATGTATATATTAATATTTTTAGCATGTCTCAAATTTTATAAATGTTTGTCTGATTAAATAGCTACAGTTGTATATACATAAATATTATATAAAACTATAAAAATTGTTGGTCTATATTTAAGACAAAAAAAAAACTATAAATGTCTTATCATTAGCGATTTTTTTTTAGAAAAAAGTTTTAAGGGTGTGTTCTGGCATGAATTGACAAAAATTATTATTAATTGTATAAATTTGTGTAATTTAAATTTTATTAAAAACACATGTTTTAACAAAATTATATGTAAACATAGCGGTACATGTTTCATTTTCATGTCATGCCTTCTCTATGGTTTGTTAACTTCACGTACATCCTGTTTTAATAACAATGTAAACAATTAAGCGTTTTTATTAACGCTTTAACTACATAAGAAAGTAATTTATGACATTTCTATTAATATTGCTCTTTATATGTTAAAATATATTCTAAAAACCTTTATCATAATATGGTCATTGTCTAAATTTGTCGAATTTGTTTACAATTTTGTTCATTGTTTAAAATTTTTATTTCTTTCTTTTAATCATTTTGAATTATTGCTTTATTTCCAAACTTTCGGCTTTCGGTTAATTGTTTGTCGTGTTTTTTTCATATTCCCCGACCTATACCAATGACAAATTGCTTGAGTGTTTAAAAATAATAAAATTATTTATTAGTTGATTGACCTAGAATATTGTCATTGTCTAATAATGTTTATGTTTAAACTTTTATAAACTTCAGATCGAAATAATCAGATGAGAACTTTGTCAAATATTAGTTATCAAAAGTTATAGAATTCTTCAAATAGACTAGACATTTTGTCTAGTCGTTGACATGGATCGTATGATATATCAATATTCTGAATGTAGCCGGACTATCGATATAGATTGTGACAACAGATTCTAGAACGATGCAATCCAGTATCAGTTTTCCAAATCGCTAGGATCATGTTCTATATTTTTGATGTCCCTGTGCACCAAAAAGTGCCACTCGACTATGAGAACGCTGTGTGTTCTAGTCCAGTAATCTCATTATATTGACAAAGAAATAGTTTTTCATATCTATCCCTACTAATTAGGTCTATGTTCGAATACTACATTGGAAGTCCATCTGATACCTTATTACCCATTACAGAATATTTCTACATTCTACTTCTATTAGTCATCGAATGACAGACATCTCAATGCTTTGAATGTAGCCTGACAATCGATATAACTTCTCTAAACAGATCCAAGAACGATGCGATTCGGTATCAGTTCCGTCGCTTTTCAGATCGCTAGATTCTCCCCTTTAAAGAAGGACCTTTTTATATACGTGCCAATGTCCATCTTTGATTCGTCAGTAAATACTATACATCCCTCGAATAGTTTATCGGATCGAAGCCTCTGTTGTAAGTAACAACTGCCTAAACTGCATCCAAGAAATCTTAATAAATTAGGCTGAACCGAACGATTATATACTTAATAATGCAACAAACGTAACGAAAGTCTCAAAGTCCTTTTATGCGAAATACCAAAGTTCCGAAATTTTGTTTCTTCTGTCACCCTTTCGTTGATATCACAATCAGGAAAATGTGAATATTTTTTCGAAACGGTTTCGTCCAGGGATGATCGAACTTCCTAGTATTTACTGGAAACGGATGCAAGAACTAGCGTGCAATCTGTCGGTGGCAAAGTACATCGGAGAAAATTGCCACGTTAATACCTGTAACAGTTTCTAACGTCACATAATCATCTGGTCTTGAGATTTTTGATCTTATTTTAAAGCATTATATGTATATAATATTCCATATATAGTTCCGTTTAAAATACAGAGTTATAATTAGAATTTTTAATAAAATTTCAGATCTAGACTTCTTTACCACGTGCCTATATAAAAAATGCAAATCAAATGACTGCTAATATAAACAAATTATTAATAATTCTAAGCAACAATTTCATAAATATATTCACATATTTCAACACAGCTTTCAAATATTTTCACACCATATTTTTTTTTTCAAATCTTAATTATAAACAAAATGCAAAATTAAAAAAATAAATTGTTAAATAATATAAGCCATTCCTCGTCATCCAATATACAATATCTAGTTTTTTTATTTATTTATATGGCTTTATAAACAAAATTGAACACCCAATACTTAACAGTTAATACACTGCCCCCAAAACCCCTGACCGCTTGATAAATGTTTTCAAATGTATTTGTTCAGTATGTAATTCCCCCTTAAACAATTATTGTTCAAATGTATGATTCCTCCACACATAAATATCTAACAAGTGGCAGGCAACAACCTCAACCCAGACCTAGTGAAACGATTATTCTATGTATTATTTATAAATACTATTGTTGTCTATATATACAAAAGTAACCTTGAACATGAAATTTGTTATCTTTATGGAGGCGAAAGTGCACTGAAGTTTTTAAAACGCATGTGCGTTACTTTATTAAATAAAAAAGTGAGGAAGTGGAGTGATGTTAAGTAAGTTCTGGAATATGTATGTCTTTATCACAATAGAAAAAAAATCAATAAAACCGGGAATATTATTTGTTCTTTGTTATACAAAGCGGCTTTTCTTTCAGGAAGTTTCTACAATGAAGGTCAGTTTAGGAGTTTTCTAGAAAGTTTGAAGGACGTTTTAACCGGCATTGTTAGGATTTTATCAGTAACTTGTCTTTGTTCTACGCTGGTTTGTTAACTGCAAAATTTATGTTGCTAACTTCACGCGCTATTGATAATATGGTTTTGGTTAATTTCACGCTTAAGTTCTAATAATATTAATTTACTGCTAAAAAAAACTGCAGTTCACAAAATCTTTTTAAACTAATTCTTAAATGTTGAAATTTTTGTTGTCCTCTTCTCACTAGTCATGTGGCTAGTGAGTTTATCCCTAAACTTAGATATGTAAATATTTCATATCAAACTCTAATCAATCAAAAAGATAAATAAATGCATTTAGTTATAATAAATTTTATCACAAGTTTATCAATAAAAATTTCCATAATAATGATAATTTTTTTAATGATTCGATTATGAATGAACTAGAACTGAACTAGAACTGAACTAGAACTGAACTAGAACTGAACTAGAACTGAACTAGAACTGAACTAGAACTGAACTAGAACTGAACTAGAACTGAACTAGAACTGAACTAGAACTGAACTAGAACTGAACTAGAACTGAACTAGAACTGAACTAGAACTGAACTAGAACTGAACTAGAACTGAACTAGAACTGAACTAGAACTGAGCTAGAACTGAACTAGAACTGAACTAGAACTGAACTAGAACTGAACTAGAACTGAACTAGAACTGAACTAGAACTGAACTAGAACTGAACTAGAACTGAACTAGAACTGAACTAGAACTGAACTAGAACTGATCTAGAACTGAACTAGAACTGAACTAGAACTGAACTAGAACTGAACTAGAACTGAACTAGAACTGAACTAGAACTGAACTAGAACTGAACTAGAACTGAACTGAACTAGAACTGAACTAGAACTGAACTAGAACTGAACTAGAACTGAACTAGAACTGAACTAGAACTGAACTAGAACTGAACTAGAACTGAATCAGAACTTAACTAGAACTAAACTAGAACTGAACTAGAACTGAACTAGAACTAAACTAGAACTGAACTAGAACTGAACTAGATGTGAACTAGAACTGAACTAGAACTGAACTAGAACTGAACTAAAACTGAACTAGAACTGAACTAGAACTGAACTAGAACTGAACTAGAACTGAACTAAAACTGAACTAGAACTGAACTAGAACTGAACTAGAACTGAACTAGAACAGAACTAGAACAGAGCTAGAACTGAACTAGAACTGAACTAGAACTGAACTAGAACAGAACTAGAACTGAACTAGAACTAAACTAGAACTGAACTAGAACTGAACTAGAACTGAACTAGAACTGAACTAGAACTGAACTAGAACTGAACTAGAACTGAACTAGAACTGAACTAGAACTGAACTAGAACTGAACTAGAACTGAACTAGAACTGAACTAGAACTGAACTAGAACTGAACTAGAACTGAATTAGAACAGAACTAGAACTGAACTAGAACTAAACTAGAACTGAACTAGAACTGAACTAGAACTGAACTGGAACTGAACTAGAACTGAACTAGAACTGAACTAGAACTGAACTAGAACTGAACTAGAACTGAACTAGAACTGAACTAGAACTGAACTAGAACTGAACAAGAACTGAATTAAGGCCGAACTAGAACTAAAGTAGAACTATTTCATAAATTTCGGAAATTCTAATTAAAAAATTTTGAAATATTTATACAAATTTAAAGAACAAATCTAAAAAAAAAGAATTACAATTTTGTACGATTATTCGTTGAAATACACAACACTAATTTATGTCCCTTTTTGTTATGCCTTTCAAATGATTGAATAAATTTTAGAAATTTATTATACAAAAAGCATTTAAATTCATTTTCCACAAAACTTGTGGTTAAAACTATTTTTAAAAACAAACTTAATATATTAATAGTTAAAAAATCCACCCTCTAAAGTTCTAGAAAAATATTTTGTAAATAATGAAATAAATCAATACTATGACGACTTGACTGACATACCTGAATTTTTCCATTGGCCAAACGTTTTACTTGTGAAGTTTGATACTCGTAATCGGTTTCAATAAAACTATCAGTGATTTGTACTTTAGGTGAAATGACTTCCAAACTTTCAGCAGCTGTAGGTTTCATTTTTAAATAATTTATTTATATTTTATTAATAAAAAAAACACTTGTTTAAAATTTAATTTAAAGATTTAACACTTTTCTTTTATTAAATTTTATATAACTTTTTATGTCACTGACGTTTCTATAGCCAAAAAAAACTGCTTCAAATTTTATTCTTTATAAATTTTATTTTTCACAAAATTCTTTTTTGTTTTCTCCTGTTCTCTTTATTTGGTTTGAGCTGTTTACGGCTTCGATGTTTTCCAACTAATGAGCTGGTTGGAAAGCAGCCACTACTATTTATGCCTAGATGATGATTAAATTCGCAAACCGACACGATACCCTCATATCGTGTTTGTTGTTATTATTCTGATATTTTTTTTTAATATTTTTGTTGCTGTTGTTGGGTCTGCCTTTCTTCCTTAAACAATGTGTTTGTAGAATCAGTATATCAAACAACTCGCGCGTTCTTTCGGGTTTTTTTTCACTCTCTTTATTATTTATTTATTTTTTTGTTTATTTATTGTATTTGATTTTGCTCAAAGCAAAAATTTGACGTTTTTATTGTTGTTTCAATAATACCCCCAACTGTTGGGAGTTTGTGTTTAAATTAAAGCCGGCTGTGTTTGAGCTTTAATTATTGTAGTTTTTTCCACGCGTGCCGTAATACGCATGTTCATATTATGTTCTTTAATTTAAAAGAAAGAGAATTTTATTTGGTATAATGATATAAGAGTTGTGTTAAAAAACACCGATGTCTTGATCTACTATCCAATTCTTCCCAATCCTAAGAATGTTTGAAACCACACGGTTCTTCCCCCAAAACTATTGAGCAATTAGTTTTGCCAGATTCAATAACAAAGATATTGCAATCCTCTTGCGAATCATTGATGATCCAAAGAGATCCTTGAATGTTAATTAATTAAACCTGTTTGAAAAAAACTATCCTTAGCTTCTAGGCTTAGCTTCGAGTATCTAAGCTGAGTCTCTGAAAACTAGAACAGGACAAAAACAGAACTAGACCATAAATAAGACAGAACAAAACTAGAACAGAACAGAACTAGAAAATAACTAGAACAGAATTAAAACAGAACTAGAAAAGAACTAGAACAGAATTAAAACAGAACTAGAACAGAACTAGAACAGGACTAGAACAGGACTAGAACAGAACTAGAACAGAACTATAACAGAACTAGAACAAAACTAAAACAGAAAGAACTGAACTAGAACAGACCTAGAAATGAACTAGAACAGAACTAGAACATAACTAGAACAGAACTAGAACAGAACTATAACAGAACTAGAACAAAACTAACAGAAAGAACTGAACTAGAACAGAACTAGAAATGAACTAGAACAGAACTAGAACAGAACTAGAACAGAACTAGAACAGAACTAGAACAGAACTAGAACAGAACTAGAACAGAACTAGAACAAAACTAGAACAAAACTAGAACAGAACTAGAACAGAACTCGAACAGAACTAGAACAGAACTAGAACAGAACTAGAACAGAACTAGAACAGAACTAGAAATTAACTAGAACAGAACTAGAACAGAACTAGAACAGAACTTGAACAGAACTAGAACAAAACTAGAACAGAACTAGAACAGAACTAGAACAGAACTAGAACAGAACTAGAACAGAACTAGTACAGAACTAGAACAGAACTAGAACAGAACTAGAACAGAACTAGAACAGAACTAGAACAGAACTAGAACAGAACTAGAACAGAACTAGAACAGAACTAGAACAGAACTAGAACAGAACTAGAACAGAACTAGAACAGAACTAGAACAGAACTAGAATAGAACAGAACTAGAACAGAACTAGAACAGAACTAGAACAGAACTAGAACAGAACAGAACTAGAACAGAACTAGAACAGACTAGAACAGAACTAGAACAGAACTAGAACAGAACTAGAACAGAACTAGAACAGAACTAGAACAGAACTAGAACAGAACTAGAACAGAACTAGAACAGAACTAGAACAGAACTAGAACAGAACTAGAACAGAACTAGAACAGAACTAGAACAGAACTAGAACAGAACTAGAACAGAACTAGAACAGAACTAGAACAGAAATAGAACAGAAATAGAACAGAACTAGAACAGAACTAGAACAGAACTAGACAGAACTAGAACAGAACTAGAACAGAACTAGAACAGAACTAGAACAGAACTAGAACAGAACTAGAACAAAACTAGAACAGAACTAGAACTGAACTAGAACTGAACTAGAACTGAACTAGAACTGAACTAGAACTGAACTACAACTGAACTAGAACTGAACTAGAACTGAACTAGACCTGAACTAGAACTGAACTAGAACAGAACTAGAAATGAACTAGAACAGAACTAGAAATGAACTAGAACAGAACTTGAACAGAACTAGAACAGAACTAGAACAGAACTAGAACAAAACTAGAACAGAAATAGAACAGAACTAGAACAGAACTAGAACAGAACTAGAACAGAACTAGAACAGAACTAGAACAGAACTAGAACAGAACTAGAACAGAACTAGAACAGAACTAGAACAGAACTAGAACAGAACTAGAACAGAACTAGAACAGAACTAGAACAGAACTAGAACAGAACTAGAACAGAGCTAGAACAGAACTAGAACAGAACTAGAACAGAACTAGAACAGAACTAGAATAGAACTAGAACAGAACTAGAATAGAACAGAACTAGAACAGAAAGAACTGAACTAGAACTGAACGAGAACTGAACTAGAACTGAACTAGAACTAAACTAGAACTAAACTAGAATTGAACTAGAACTGAACTAGAACTAAACTAGAACTGTACCATTCTAGTACTAGAAATGAACTAGAACTTATGTAGAACAGAACTAAAACTAAACAAGAACTAAACTATAGTTTCCAAGCCGACAAAATAGTTAGAGGTGTATTTTAGCGATTCTCTTATACAATTATGTGTAAAAGACCGGGAACCGGCGAATATTCAATGTCAATGTTGCTCACACATACGCACGCACATTTTATAAGCATAAACAGGATATAAAATGTTATTCAAATAATACAAAGGACATTCAATTCCAGAAGTAAACTCATACCCAAAACAAACATTTTCAGCTTAAAATCATTTAAACGTGATGCTGAGCATAAATAAATGGAATAGAAACTTTTAGAAATTTATAGAATGTCAGGTAAACTTCCTTTATATACCATAGATGTACTATGAGAAATTAAATTCAGTTACCCTCTTCAATAATAGTAAGGGATAAAATTCTTTCTAGAAACGTATAAATTGTTATGTTCTCCATGAGTATATCTATATGTTTGTGACACAATAAACAAACAACAAATGACAATAATACTTTGATCGGAAAGTTCCGTAAACTTCCATGAAACCAAAAGCGAAAGTAAAGCGATAGTTCTGTGATTTTATGTGTGCGTCCGTTGATTGATGCACTTACAATTTAATTATATTGATGTAGAATAGAAGCGGCTGATGCTGATGAATGGTAAAAGTAATGTCCCATTGACTGGCGTAAACAAAATCTACAACTTTGTTTTTGCGACCAGCTTTGAATCAGATTCTTGACCTGCCGTAGTTTAATGTTTATGGAAAAATCCAATAGCAACAATTTGATTTATTTTTTTTAATTTTTTGCAAACAAAACAGTTTGTTTAAATCTTTCAAATGATTGAGCAGAAGAACACACACATACTTTTTTTTTCAAAGAATAGAAAAGACTTTATAGTTTGAGTATATATCGTATGGAAAGTTTTTGAAATATGCATCTGTTTCATGAGTTTTTTTCAGAGTAAGTTAATTGAAAAATATGTATTTCTAGCGGAAAATAACTATTTCTAAACATTTTTTATACATGGACATAATAATAACAATTTGACACCAGCAACACAATTGCAATATGAGTCTATTAACATTTTCAAAACTTTTCCATTATTCTAGAAAATTTCCAAACATTGCGCAAAGAATAACGATGTGAACAATTAAAATGCTTCTTCAAAATTTAAATAAACTAGAAATGAATTAGAACTGAACTAGAACTGAACTAGAACTGAACTAGAACTGAACTAGAACTGAACTAGAACTGAACTAGAACTGAACTAGAACTGAACTAGAACTGAACTAGAACTGAACTAGAACTGAACTAGAACTGAACTAGAACTGAACTAGAACTGAACTAGAACTGAACTAGAACTGAACTAGAACTGAACTAGAACTGAACTAGAACTGAACTAGAACTGAACTAGAACTGAACTAGAACTGAACTAGAACTGAACTAGAACTGAACTAGAACTGAACTAGAACTGAACTAGAACTGAACTAGAACTGAACTAGAACTGAACTAGAACTGAACTAGAACTGAACTAGAACTGAACTAGAACTGAACTAGAACTGAACTAGAACTGAACTAGAACTGAACTAGAACTGAACTAGAACTGAACTAGAACTGAACTAGAACTGAACTAGAACTGAACTAGAACTGAACTAGAACTGAACTAGAACTGAACTAGAACTGAACTAGAACTGAACTAGAACTGAACTAGAACTGACTAGAACTGAACTAGAACTGAACTAGAACTGAACTAGAACTGAACTAGAACTGAACTAGAACTGAACTAGAACTGAACTAGAACTGAACTAGAACTGAAACTAGAAACTGAACTAGAACTGAACTAGAACTGAACTAGAACTGAACTAGAACTGAACTAGAACTGAACTAGAACTGAACTAGAACTGAACTAGAAGAACTGAACTAGAACTGAACTAGAACTGAACTAGAACTGAACTAGAACTGACTAGAACTGAACTAGAACTGAACTAGAAACTGAACTAGAACTGAACTAGAACTGAACTAGAACTGAACTAGAACTGAACTAGAACTGAACTAGAACTGAACTAGAACTGAACTAGAACTGAACTAGAACTGAACTAGAACTGAACTAGAACAGAACTGAACTAGAACTGAACTAGAACTGAACTAGAACTGAACTAGAACTGAACTAGAACTGAACTAGAACTGAAGTAGATGTGAACTAGAACTGAACTAGAACTGAAACTAGAACTGAACTAGAACTAAACTAGAACTGAACTAGAACTGAACTAGAACTGAACTAGAACTGAACTAGAAGTAGAACTGAACTAGAACTGAACTAGAACTGAACTAGAAGTAGAACTGAACTAGAACTGACTAGAACTGAATTAGAACTGAACTAGAACTGACTAGAACTGAACTAGAACTGAACTAGAACTGAACTAGAACTGAACTAGAACTGAACTAGAACTGAACTAGAACTGAACTAGAACTGAACTAGAACTGAACTAGAACTGAACTAGAACTGAACTAGAACTGAACTAGAACTGAACTAGAACTGACTAGAACTGAACTAGAACTGAACTAGAACTGAACTAGAACTGAACTAGAACTGAACTAAACTAGAACTGAACTAGAACTGAACTAGAACTGAACTAGAACTGAACTAGAACTAAACTAGAACTGAACTAGAAGTAGAACTGAACTAGAAGTAGAACTGAACTAGAAGTAGAACTGAACTAGAAGTAGAACTGAACTAGAACTGAACTAGAACTGAACTAGAACTGAACTAGAAACTGAACTAGAACTGAACTAGAACTGAACTAGAACTGAACTAGAACTGAACTAGAACTGAACTAGAAGTAGAACTGAACTAGAACTGAACTAGAACTGAACTAGAACTGAACTAGAACTGAACTAGAACTGAACTAGAACTGAACTAGAACTGAACTAGAACTGAACTAGAACTGAACTAGAACTGAACTAGAACTGAACTAGAACTGAACTAGAACTGAACTAGAACTAGAACTGAACTAGAACTGAACTAGAACTGAACTAGAACTGAACTAGAACTGAACTAGAACTGAACTAGAACTGAACTAGAACTGAACTAGAACTGAGAACTGAACTAGAACTGAACTAGAACTGAACTAGAACTGAACTAGAACTGAACTAGAACCTGAACTAGAACTGAACTAGAACTGAACTAGAACGAACTAGAACTGACTAGAACTGAACTAGAACTGAACTAGAACTGAACTAGAACTGAACTAGAACTGAACTAGAACTGAACTAGAACTGAACTAGAACTGAACTAGAACTGAACTAGAACTGAACTAGAACTGAACTAGAAACTGAACTATAACTGAACTAGAACTGAACTAGAACTGAACTAGAACTGAACTAGAACTGAAACTAGAACTGACTAGAACTGAACTAGAACTGAACTAGAACTAACTAGAACTGAACTAGAACTGAACTAGAATGAACTAGAACTGAACTAGAACTGAACTAGAACTGAAACTAGAAACTGAACTAGAACTGAACTAGAACTTACTGAACTAGAACTGAACTAGAACTGAACTAGAACTGAACTAGAACTGAACTAGAACTGAACTAGAACTGAACTAGAACTGAACTAGAACTGAACTAGAACTGAACTAGAACTGAACTAGAACTGAACTAGAACTGAACTAGAACTGAACTAGAACTGAACTACAACTGAACTAGAACTGAACTAGAACTGAACTAGAACTGAATTAGAACTGAACTAGAACTGAACTGAACTAGAACTGAACTAGAACTGAATTAGAACTGAACTAGAATTTAACAAGAACTTAACTAGAATTGAACTAGAACTGAAAATTAATATTTTTTCTTTAAAATCTATCAAAGATAATTGGGTAAAATTGTTTTCTATAATTATTGACTACATTAATTTTAAACTTCTCGTGCTATGGGTCTTTGTTTTGTAATCGGATATTGATTGAAAAGTCTGTATTTTTCTTCAAGGTTAAGGCTAATGCATTTATAAAAAAAACTTTAGATAACAAAACAGAACTGTATTTGAATAAATTAAATCTATGAAAAAGCTATCGTAATATAAATAAACAGAAAATGTTAGTAAATATGCAAGATGAATTGTAGAGAGTTTTCGACCAATGGGAGTATACTATAAATTTTTATTAATTTTTCTTTCCCATTTGAATTCATTCCTTTACACAATATTTCCCATCGTTCTATTGGTTAACATTGACTTGAAAAAACTGCACCATTTAATTATTATTTTAAATATTTTAGAAACAAATTGACTTTATATTATAAAAAAAGTTAATGATAAATGACTTTGCATATTCTTATACACATTTACGAGTCAGTTTTGTAAAATCGGACGAGTGAATACCCACCCACGCCCATATTGCATCTATGAACTGCATGCACGTTTTACTGACGTTTAATGCATGTGATTTTTTTTTTTTTTTTTTGTTAATCGGAAATATATTACAATAAAAAAATGAAATGAGGCAAATATTTAATAATTTTTTGTTTATTTATTTCATATCAACCATATAAAGCGATAGATATACAATTCTATAGGGATTCGAAACTGAAAGCAAACTATTATTAAGGGTATTCACAGTATATCAGTTTAGGTTGTTTATTTTAAATCCATACAATATTGTTGAAATTTTACTATAATTTGCAGATTTCTTTAGAAATACTTTTTTTTTAAAATAATTGCCAAGTATATCCTATATATTTGGTCAATTTGAATCTCCAAAACATAAACAATTAATTTATATGTTTGCTCGTTGGTCCCTCAGTCTGTTGTATGTTAATCATTTCATAAAAACATTTTTTACTAGTGTTCAATTAAACCCCAAACATTTGATGACGTTTATAAAGCAAACAGTAGGGTAGAAAATAATACAAATGAATAGTTTTGATTATATCTATAACCAAAAATTTCGCTTTTCATTTCAACAAATATGGAGAACCTGCTATTTTTCTGCTCAAACTGTAATAGTTTTTGTCTATATCTGTGAGAAGAGAATTTGCAATTAGATACTTGTAGGAATATTCTACAATTTTCTTTATGTTGATGGAAAATTTTCAATACAATTTGCAGTTTTAAATGAATTGACAAAGATTTTTTATGTGATTCGATTAATAGTTGTCAAGTTTGACAGACAGTCCGTGGCTATGTGTCAATACCATTAGTTAATTTGCTAGACCAATATAAAATTACTAATTAAATACAGAAATACAAAAAGTACACGGCAAAAAATTTGGAAGTTGTTGAAAGTGAGTGTTCTAGTTCAGTTCTAGATCAGTTCTAGTTCAGTTTTAGTTCAGTTTTAGTTCAGTTCTAGTTCAGTTCTAGTTCAGTTCTAGTTCAGTTCTAGTTCAGTTCTAGTTCAGTTCTAGTTCAGTTTTAGTTCAGTTCTAGTTCAGTTCTAGATCATTTCTAGTTCTGTTCTAGTTCAGTTCTATTTTAGTTCTAGTTCAATTATAGTTCAGTTCTAGTTCAGTTTTAAATCAGTTCTAGTTCAGTTTAAGTTCAGTTCTAGTTCAGATCTAGTTCAGTTCTAGTTCAATTCTAGTTCAGTTCTAGTTTAGTCCTAGTTCAGTTCTAGTTCAGTTCTATTTCAGTTCTAGTTCAGTTCTAGTTCAGTTCTAGTTCAGTTCTAGTTCAGTTCTAGTTCAGTTCTAGTTCTAGTTCAGTTCTAGTTCAGTTCTAGTTCAGTTCTAGTTCAGTTCTAGTTCAGTTCTAGTTCAGTTCTAGTTCAGTTCTAGTTCAGTTCTAGTTCAGTTCTAGTTCAGTTCTAGTTCAGTTCTAGTTCAGTTCTAGTTCAGTTCTAGTTCAGTTCTAGTTCAGTTCTAGTTTAATTCTAGTTGAATTCTAGTTCAGTGCTAGTTCAGTTCTAGTTCAGTTCTAATTCAGTTCTAGTTCTGTTCTAGTTCAGTTCTAGATCATTTCTAGTTCAGTTCTAGTTCAGTTCTAGTTCAGTTCTAGTTCAGTTCTAGTTCAGTTCTAGTTCACTTCTATTTCAATTCTAGTTTAATTCTAGTTTAATTCTAGTTGAATTCTAGTTCAGTTCTAGATCAGTTCTAATTCAGTTCTAGTTCTGTTCTAGTTCAGTTCTAGATCATTTCTAGTTTAGTTCTAGTTCAGTTCTAGTTCAGTTCTAGTTCAGTTCTAGTTCAGTTCTAGTTCAGTTCTAGTTGAGTTCTAGTTCAGTTCTAGTTCAGTTCTAGTTCAGTTCTAGTTCTAGTTCAGTTCTAGTTCAGTTTTAGTTCAGTTCTAGTTCAGTTCTAGTTTAGTTCTAGTTCAGTTCTAGTTCAATTCTAGTTCAGTTCTAGTTCAATTCTAGTTTAATTCTAGTTGAATTCTAGTTCAGTGCTAGTTCAGTTCTAGTTCAGTTCTAATTCAGTTCTAGTTCTGTTCTAGTTCAGTTCTAGATCATTTCTAGCTCAGTTCTAATTCAGTTCTAGTTCAGTTCTAGTTCAGTTCTAGTTCAGTTCTAGTTCAGTTCTAGTTCAGTTCTAGTTCAGTTCTAGTTCAGTTCTAGTTCAATTCTAGTTCAATTCTAGTTCAGTTCTAGTTCAGTTTTAGATCAGTTCTAGTTCAGTTTTAGTTAAGTTCTAGTTTAGATCTAGTTCATCTAGTTCAGTTCTAGTTCAATTCTAGTTTAATTCTAGTTCAATTCTAGTTCAGTTCTAGTTCAGTTCTTGCTCAGTTCTAGTTGAGTTTTACTTCATTTCTAGTTGAATTCTACTTCAGTTCTAGTTCAAATCTAGTTCAATTCTAGTTCAGTTTCAGTTCTAGTTGAATTCTAGTTCAGTTCTATTTTAGTTCTAATTCACTTTTAGTTCAGTTCTAGTTCAGCTGTAGCTTAGTTCTAGTTTAGTTCTAGTTCAATTCTAGTCCAGTTTTAGTTTAGTTGTAGTAGAATTCTAGTTCAATTCTAGTTCAGTTCTGGTTATGTTCTAGTTCAGTTCTATTTAAGTTCTAGTTCAGTTCTAGTTTAGTTCTATTTCAGTTCAGTTTTAGTTCTAGTTCACTTCTAGCTCAGTTTTAACTCTTTTTTATTTAATTTCTAGTTTATTTTTTGTACAGTTCTTCTTTAGAACTGCATCCTTTAAATAAAACCACATGTGTTATCAATTTTTTGACGGTAAAAGCGTTTATTTTTCGTATGCAGTCAAGCGATATGCAACTTCTATTTGAATGTTAGTTGTGTTGATTGATATTTTTCTGTTTCACTAAGAACATTAAATGCTTTAAAAGTGCAAAACATAAAATATAAAAAAATATAAATAAAAAAGTAATATAATAATAACAACAAAAATATGTATAAATAAGTTCTAAATATGTATATAATAAAAAATTAATACACAGTGAAATACATAAGCACCTTAAATTTACAAATAAAACTATAAACAAAAGTTGATATTTCAAATGTTTACAAAATTTTACATAAATAAAAAAATAATACAAGAATAATGGTTAATTATAAAATAATACATTAAAAATCACAATCATACATATAGGGTTATTTTTATAATGAAATTTTAAGCGGGAGTTTAAAATTACAATTTTTTTTTAATTTGAAAAGAAATAATTCAAGGATATTTTGTGACCTGTAGTAACAGCAAATATTTCTTCTCCCAAATAGTGGGTTGTCTTGTAAATTTCATTAATAACTCTTATCTTTTGCTAATTTTAAGTTCAAAAGTTTAAAATTGCTACTTAATTATCATTTAAGGAATGTATAGAATTAAAAATACAAATTTTCTTTGCTTTACTGCATTAATTATCCAAAAATTCCCATTCACTTGATGAACCAGTTGAAGATTCATTTTCCGATTTACCACTGGATGCTGGAGGGGGGAGATTCGTGTTAACAGTTAGTTTACTGAGTGGATCTCCAGCTTTTTTAAAATCCCATAAGAAACTATCAATTTCATAATTATTTTCTGGCAGAGTATTAATAAATTTTAAAGGTTTATTTGCCTCCTTTTCCTTCTGCTGTTTCAATGAATTATCTTCTAGCAAATTATTACTTTCTACTATATTGGTTGCTCTTAGAGTGTGGCAAATATCCTCTATAGGTTGACCATCGCTAAAATCAGTTATAGTTTGTTCTTCTATATAGTAAAGTTTTTTCTTGGGCGTTGTCTGTATGCTGCTGTCTTTAAAGATATTTTCTGTGGGATATACTGTGGCTAAAGGAGATATTTGTTGTGGTGGTTGGGGTGCTGGAGCTTGTGATAAATATTTAGATAGACGTAATTCTTCGTCGGTTATCGGCTGTAAAGATACTTCAGGCAGATCTAATTCTTCGGCTAATGTTTTGGCTTTTTCGGCTATAGTGTTTTTAAGAGTTGTAGGACTTAAAATATTTGGTAAGTGTTGGCTAAATGCTTCCTTAAGACTGAGACCCATGGTGGAAGAGGAATTGCTGAAATGAGGGTGAAATAAATCGAAATGTTTAATTCAGCAAGGAGAGATTTCTTTAGTAGATATTCGAATAATTCATTTCTTATTCGGTTTTAGTTCATGTTGAGTTCTAGTTCTGTTGTAATTCTGTTCTAGATCAGTTCTATTTCAAATCTAGTTCAGCTCTAGATCAGTTCTAGTTCAGTTCTAGTTCAGTTCTAGTTCAGTTCTAGTTCAGTTCTAGTTCAGTTCTTGTTCAGTTCTAGTTCAGTTCTAGTTCAGTTCTAGTTCAGTTCTAGTTCAGTTCTAGTTCAGTTCTAGTTCAGTTCTAGTTCAGTTCTAGTTCAGTTCTAGTTCAGTTCTAGTTCACTTCTAGTTCAGTTCTAGTTCAGCTCAAGTTCAGTTCTAGTTCAGTTCTAGTTCAGTTCTAGTTCAATTCTAGTTCATTTCTAGTTCAGTTCTAGTTCAGTTCAGTTCTAGTTCAGTTCTAGTTCAGTTCTAGTTCAGTTCTAGTTCAGTTCTAGTTCAGTTCTAGTTCAGTTCTAGTTCAGTTCTAGTTCAGTTCTAGTTCAGTTCTAGTTCAGTTCTAGTTCAGTTCTAGTTCAGTTCTAGTTCAGTTCTAGTTCAGTTCTAGTTCAGTTCTAGTTCAGTTCTAGTTCAGTTCTAGTTCAGTTCTAGTTCAGTTCTAGTTCAGTTCTAGTTCAGTTCTAGTTCAGTTCTAGTTCAGTTCTAGTTCAGTTCTAATTCAGTTCTAATTCAGTTCTAGTTCAGTTCTAGTTCAGTTCTAGTTCAGTTCTAGTTCAGTTCTAGTTCAGTTCTAGTTCAGTTCTAGTTCAGTTCTAGTTCAGTTCTAGTTCAGTTCTAGTTCAGTTCTAGTTCAGTTCTAGTTCAGTTCTAGTTCAGTTCTAGTTCAGTTCTAGTTCAGTTCTAGTTCAGTTCTAGTTCAGTTCTAGTTCAGTTCTAGTTCAGTTCTAGTTCAGTTCTAGTTCAGTTCTAGTTCAGTTCTAGTTCAGTTCTAGTTCAGTTCTAGTTCAGTTCTAGTTCAGTTCTAGTTCAGTTCTAGTTCAGTTCTAGTTCAGTTCTAGTTCAGTTCTAGTTCAGTTCTAGTTCAGTTCTAGTTCAGTTCTAGTTCAGTTCTAGTTCAGTTCTAGTTCAGTTCTAGTTCAGTTCTAGTTCAGTTCTAGTTCAGTTCTAGTTCAGTTCTAGTTCAGTTCTAGTTCAGTTCTAGTTCAGTTCTAGTTCAGTTCTAGTTCAGTTCTAGTTCAGTTCTAGTTCAGTTCTAGTTCAGTTCTAGTTCAGTTCTAGTTCAGTTCTAGTTCAGTTCTAGTTCAGTTCTAGTTCAGTTCTAGTTCAGTTCTAGTTCAGTTCTAATTCAGTTCTAATTCAGTTCTAGTTCAGTTCTAGTTCAGTTCTAGTTCAGTTCTAGTTCAGTTCTAGTTCAGTTCTAGTTCAGTTCTAGTTCAGTTCTAGTTCAGTTCTAGTTCAGTTCTAGTTCAGTTCTAGTTCAGTTCTAGTTCAGTTCTAGTCAGTTCTAGTTCAGTTCTAGTTCAGTTCTAGTTCAGTTCTAGTTCAGTTCTAGTTCAGTTCTAGTTCAGTTCTAGTCAGTTCTAGTTCAGTTCTAGTTCAGTTCTAGTTCAGTTCTAGTTCAGTTCTAGTTCAGTTCTAGTTCAGTTCTAGTTCAGTTCTAGTTCAGTTCTAGTCAGTAGTTCAGTTCTAGTTCAGTTCTAGTTCAGTTCTAGTTCAGTTCTAGTTCAGTTCTAGTTCAGTTCTAGTTCAGTTCTAGTTCAGTTCTAGTTCAGTTCTAGTTCAGTTCTAGTTCAGTTCTAGTTCTAGTTCAGTTCTAGTTCAGTTCTAGTTCAGTTCTAGTTCAGTTCTGGTTCGTTTTTAATTCAGTAGCTAGAGACAAAAATATAATTAACTCACCTTTCCTCCTTCTCTTTGCTACAGAAACTTGCCTCCATTTTAGTAGAGGTGGTAGTAAATTCCACTTTATTTTTATTATTATCTTCAGCCTCCCCCACCTCCTCCTTTTCATCTTGTACCACTGCATGACCAATTTCCACAATGCCTCCCTTTTGTTTTTGGTTATCTCTCGAGCTATTACGACTTTTATGACGTTTTTTGCGTGGATTTAATATACCACTATGATGTAAGATATCATCATCAAAGTCCATTTCAGAGATTTCCTTAAAGACCTCTAAACGTCTATTTTGTTCAGCTTTAGAAGATTCTACTGCTAATTCAATGGGTATTTGGAGATTTAAAGTTTCTATGGGTGGCAATTCAAAGCATTCTTCGGCATTTGTTACGGGCTGTTCCTCGGGTTCATATTCGACCGGAGCCTCAAAGGAACCACATATGGAGGAGCCCAGTATGGGTACAGGTGGTGGCAAGGAAGGGTTGTATATAATTTTGGCTGTAAAGGAAATTAACAATTAGCTTTTAAACTCTTATTTATTGGTTTACAGTTTTACCTGTCTTATTTGGTTTCTCGGGCATGGGTGCCAAACGCAGTAGCGAACGTTCACCCTCCAATACAAAAATCTCTTTATTCCATACACAAAAATCTATAATTTTACGAAAACCTTTGGCCACCGCCTCCACCCTTAAACGTTCTAAATTTAAAACATATAAAGCACGTTCATCGTGGGTCACTATTAAAGTATCTTCTCCTGCATACGAATAGATATTACGAAAATTCCTAACATCACCTATAGCCGGTAATTCTTCTTCCGTATGCATTGAGCTTGAAGTCATCATTGACTTATTATGCATAGAAAATTTTGGATTTAATATCGGTATTTCCCAAGTGGGACTTTGTGTAACAGCTTCACGAAACAATAAAGTCTTTTCCACATTACCCTCAGTATCGGCTAGCCAGAAACGTAAGTTAGGACGTCCGCATATTAAGCGAGGACGTTTGCCATTAACTGCTGACGAGGATTGTTTGAAAAATGTACCACCACAATCGACCAATTGTTTGCGATCCTTTTTGCCAATTTGTGTAACAATCCAATTATCATTTTTATTCGATTTTGCATTGCGATGACAAACTATGGAACGGTAAAGAGTTGACACTAGTAAATAGCCCTGGTGGGCGCTTAATTGAACGATTTCATAGGCCTCGTTTAAGATTTCAATTGATTTGCTAATGTGCTAAAGAATAAAATTGTAAATTACATCAATGAATACTGAAATATTTTGGTGCTAGTGTGAGAAAGATATTTCGTTAGTAAAGAGCCACTCCTTAAAGCATAAACTTCAATCTTAAGTTTACTTACCGCCTGATAATCAAACTCTGTCAGCACCACCACACCATTACGATCACCCGAATACAATTTCATGGCATTTTTAGACCACTCACAGCAACTTATAGCACTATGATGCAAATCCCTTATTGTATAACGTTCTATGGGCTTACTTTTAGTGCAAGGAGCAACCAAATTTAAATCAGGCGGCAATTCTTTTTGGATTTGAAAGACATTAACCTGACCACAAGAATTGCCAGCTGCCACCATATACTCCACTGAATCTACTATTTTTACACATGTTATGCGTGTTGTGGTCTAATAAAACAAAAAGACATTAAAAAGCTATAATAAAACCTATAAACAAATGAAAAACCCCCTTCAATCACAGCCCAGCGTGTGAGTCATATTATGGAGTGGGGTTTTTTTAAATTTTTTCCCTCTAAGGATCCATATTTTCTTTTAAAAATCCTACCTCCGCCTTCAATTTTTGTATATCACCATTCTGACGATTATACCAGAATACTATACCGGCATCAGTACCCAGGGCAAAAAACTCCTCCACTGCATCGATACATGTTATATTGAGATCCGCCGGAAATAGGCCACGATTTATACGTGTTGGTATGCGATCAAGTACATCTGTTAAAGGAGCCCATTCTCTTATAGAATACAGCTCTTTGGAATTCATATTCCTTTGTTTTATGTAAAATATTCCTTTTTTTTTTTTTTGTTTATTAGCAAATAAAATGTAATTTTTTTCTGGTGGAGGAGAAATTTGTGTTTTGCGAAAAAAAACTAGTTTGTCAACAAATAAAAGAAAATAAACAGATGTCAAGCCGGAGTGTTGCCGTATTTTGGGCGTTTGTTTGAAATAAAGTGGCAGCTTTATTATAAAAACCCCATAGGAAATTTGAGTTTTGTACTCTTGTTAGTTTAATGTATTTTTAACAGATCTTACAATTTTTAGACTTAATGGTTCTGGAAGGTTTCAATAAATTATCTTAAAAATAATCGAAGAATCGACTTTTGTCGGAAAAAGTCGAAGTCTAGTTTTTTGTCCTAACAAAGGAAAAAAGTCTTAAAAGTCGATAAATCTAACTTTTTAGGTTTTTCCAACAATTTAAATGATTAACTCATAATTAATTTTATTAATTGTTTCGCATTCAACTTTGTTTTGTTTATTTTTGAATCAATTCAAAATCAAAAAAAATTCATGACTTCAAAACAAATTTGAATCGATTTTCGATTTTGCCTGATACAGCAACAACCTTTAAGTTTTTTGTTAAATGTGTTTTATCAAGTTTTTTAGAAACTATTCAAATTTTTTTTTTACATTTTAAAATTTGTTGTTATCGATTTCGGTGCTACCATACAAATACGTCATCCAATCCACAGTACTTCGTACAAAACGCTACATGGCAATACCCTTTATAATCTGGCATCTCTACTTATAGAAAAAAACAGCTGGCAGCCAATTTTAGTAGTTTTAATTAATTTGTGTGTGAAATTATATCGTAAAATTGTAATTTTGTTAGAATTTTAATAAATTAACTAATAAAATTTACCTAAATCTCATAAAGTAAACCAGAGACTGGTAATATGAAGTGTTATTTTATATATAAAATAAAAATTTTAGGAAATATCTATTAAACTTTAGAAATTTTGTTAAAAAACAATAATATCGATTACTTCTTTATCTCACCTGCAGTTTTAGTGTGTGGTAGGCATACAAATATTACCCCCTTCTTCTCACTTCCAAGACTGTGTTGTGTTGACTGATTGCCGAACAAAGTTCAGACAATTTACAATTTAGTTCAAGATAATAATAATAGTTGAAAGTGAATAAACAAAATCGATATGTCGGAGAATGCCACAGCCAGCAATTTTCGCAGTCCCGTGGTGGCTGAACCTATTTTAATGCCCCCCACTATGGGTGCGGGTGGTGGTGATATGGGCATGTCTAGTTTGGGTTCAGATGCCATTTTGAGAACTCCCGCTGGTAATGTACGGTCTTTGGCAGCACCTCCTTTGCCCATGGCTCCCACTTCACAATATTCATCTGCCGGTATGGGTGGTGGTGCTTATGCTGGAGGTTATGGTGGCTACGGTGGGGGCTTTGGTAGTTATGGCGGAGGCTATGGTGGCTTTGGTTCCAGTTATGGTGCTGGTTATGGAGGTTTTGGTGGACTAGGAAGTTATGGCGGCTATGGTGGTGGCTATGGAGCTTATAACCGTTTTGGCATGTCTGGTGGTGGCATGAATCCTATGGATCCGGAGGCCCGTTTTATACAATTAGCAGAAGCTAGTTCAAGGCCTGCCTTTCAGAGCATAGAATCTTTAGTATCAGCTATTGGCAACATCGCTTCTATGTTGGATTCTACTTTCTTTGCCTTAACCAGCTCATTTAGAGCTATTCTGGGAGTAGCTGCCAATTTTGGACGTTTGAGAGGTGTGTTTGCACAATTTTGGTCTACTTTTGCCATATTCCGAGGTCTAACATGGATCTACAGAAAGTAAGTTTCAACACAAATATTTATAGATTTAAATAATTATTAAATATTTTATTTTAAAGAATTCTCTATTGGCTGCGCATCTCTAACTTGGACCCCTCCTCGGAGTCGTTTAAGAAAGCTTTTGCTGAAGCCTTGAATGAGTCTTCAAGCCAACAACAGGGTGCTCCCAAGCTGCCACGCAAAGGTCAATCTCCTTGGCCAGTTTTAGCTTTCCTTAGTTTCATATTTACGGCTCCTTATTTGATTATGAAACTATTGGGTACTGTTACCAATACTGCACAGGAAGAAGGTATGTTTTTATTCTAATAAAATAATAATAGGCTTTTTTGTTGGTTTCAAAGTGACAAAAAGATTATTGTTTATTTTTATCTGTTAACACAAATGCTGATAATAGATTAGATAAAACTTGTTTGCATATTTTGAGTTAATTGCTAAACCATGTATTAATTACTATTTTAGTAAGAATTTTTCGTCAAATATTTTTCAAAAACTAAATTTTTAAATTCAAAATTAAAATTCAAATATAAATAAAATCAAATTATAATCTAGCCTATAGACCACTTTATAGTCTAGTCTTTAGCCTAATATATAGCATAGTGTGGTCTATAGTCTAGTCTAGACTATTGTCTAGCCTATAGTCTCTTCCATGGTCTTGCCTATATTCTGGTCTACAGTCTAGCCTATAGTCTAGTCTACTGTATAAAGAGTGGTCCGAACTGCTTTTTGTCATTTTAAAATCATTGTAGAATTCATATTTTAAGTCGTATTAACTATTGACACAAGAATGACGGTGATTATCTCTACTTAATATACAATATATGGTTTATTTTCAATAGCGTTGCCATATTTTTATTTTTTGTCTCCTAACCTGCCTTTTTATTTTGATCACATATTTAATTAAGTGCTTTACAGAGGTTTCAAATTGTATTGAAACTTTTTTTAACATTTATTTACAAGTTAAAATGTCTTCAAAATTTTTAGTTATCTTCAACTAAAACTATCGTTTATTACTTCAGTTAGGGGCAAATAACAAGAGTAACCTCCTACGGTGAAAACTTACCTTAGTTCGATATCTTCATAAAAATGTTGAAATTTCTGTGAATTTTATACAGTTACATAGAGAGAATAGAGAGATCCAAAGTTATAATCAATTAAAAATTAAAAAAAAAAATCGGAACATGTTTTAGTCTTGTCCATAGTTTAGATTAGAATATAGTTTAGTCTATAGACTGGTCTATAGTCTAATCTTTAGTATAGTCTAGACTAAACTATAAACTAGCAAGACTAGACTATATATGTATATATATATATATATATATATATATAGACTAGACTAGACTATAGAGAAGACAATAGACTACACCATAAACTACACTATAAACTAGATTAGACTATAGACTAGACTATATATATGCTAGACTATAGACTAGACTATAGAATATACAATAGACTAGACTGTAAATTAGACTGTAGACTGGACTAGTCTATAGTCCACTATAGACTACACTATAGACTAGACTATAGATTAGGCTATAGACTAGACTATAAACTAGACTATAAACTAGACTATAGACTAGACTGCAGAATAGACTATAAACTAGACTACAGAATAGATTATAGAATAGACTATAGACTAGGCTATAGACTAGATCAGACTATATACTAGACTATAGACTTGACTATAGACTAGACTATAGATTAGACTATAGACTAGACTATAGACTAGACTATAGACTATACTATAGACTAGACTATAGACTAGACTATAGACTATACTGTAGACTAGACCATAAACTAGACTATAGGCTAGACTGTAGAATAGACAATAGACTAGACTATAAACTAGAATATAGACTAAACTATAGACTATACTGTAGAATTGACAACAGACTAGACTATAGACTAGGCTATAGAATAGCCCATAGACTACAAACTAGACTGTAGACCAGATTATAAACTAGACTATAGTCTTGAGTTTAGACTATAGACTAGACTATAGACTAGACTATAGACTAGACTATAGACTAGACTATAGACTAGACTATAGACTAGACTATAGACTAGCCTATAGAGTAGCCTATAGACTAGACTATAGACTAGACTATAGACTAGCCTATAGACTAGACTATAAACTGACTGCACTATAGACTAGACTATACTTAGACTAGACTATAAACTAGACTATAGACTAGACTATAGACTAGACTATAGACTAGACTATAGACTATACTATAGACTAGACTGTAGACTAGACTATAGACTAGACTATAGACTATACTATAGACTAGACTGTAGACTAGACTATAGACTAGACTATAGAATATACTATAGAATAGACTATAGACTATATATACAGTCTAGTCTATAGTATAGTCTATAGTCTAGACCTATAGACTAGTTCAGTCTATAGTCTAGTGTATAGTCCAGTCTATAGTCTAGTCTATAGTCTAGACTAGACTAGTCTATAGTCTATTCTATAGTCTATTCTATAGTCTAGTCTATAGTCTAGTCTACAGTCTAGTCTATAGTATAGTCTATAGTCTAGTCTATAGTCTAGTCTATAGTCTAGTCTATAGTCTATTCTATAGTCTAGACCTATAGACTAGTTCAGTCTATAGTCTAGTGTATAGACTAGACTATAGACTAGACTATAGACTAGACTATAGACTAGACTATAGACTAGACTATAGACTAGACTATAGACTAGACTATAGACTAGCATATAGGCTAACCTATAGACTAGACTATAGACTAGCCTATAGACTAGACTATAGACTAGACTATAGACTAGACTATAGACTAGACTATAGACTAGACTATAGACTAGACTATAGACTAGACTATAGACTAGACTATAGACTAGACTATAGACTAGACTATAGACTAGACTATAGACTAGACTATAGACTAGACTATAGACTAGACTATAGACTAGACTATGGACTAGACTATGGACTAGACTATGGACTAGACTATAGACTAGACTATAGACTAGACTATAGACTAGACTATAGACTAGACTATAGACTAGACTATAGACTAGACTATAGACTAGACTATAGACTAGACTATAGACTATACTATAGATTAGACTGTAGACTAGACTATAGACTAGACTATAGACTAGGATATAGACTAGACTATGGCCTAGACTATAGATTAGACTATAGACTAGACTATAGACTAGACTATAGATATATAGTCTATAGTCTATTCTATAGTCTAGACCTATTGACTAGTTCAGTCTATAGTCTAGTGTATAGTCCAGTCTATAGCCTAATATATAGTCCAGTCTATAGTCTAGTCTATAGTCTAGTCTATATTCTAGTCTATAGTCTAGTCTATAGTCTACTCTATAGTCTACTCTATAGTCGAGTCTATAGTCGAGTCTATAGTCTAGTCTATAGTCTAGTCTATAGTCTAGTCTATAGTCTAGTCTATAGTCTAGTCTATAGTCTAGTCTATAGTCTAGTCTATAGTCTAGTCTATAGTCTAGTCTATAGTCTAGTCTATAGTCTAGTCTATAGTCTAGTCTATAGTCTAGTCTATAGTCTAGTCTATAGTCTAGTCTATAGTCTAGTCTATAGTCTAGTCTATAGTCTAGTCTATAGTCTAGTCTATAGTCTAGTCTATAGTCTAGTCTATAGTCTAGTCTATAGTCTAGTCTATAGTCTAGTCTATAGTCTAGTCTAGTCTATAGTCTAGTCTATAGTCTAGTCTATAGTCTAGTCTATAGTCTAGTCTATAGTCTAGTCTATAGTCTAGTCTATAGTCTAGTCTATAGTCTAGTCTATAGTCTAGTCTATAGTCTAGTCTATAGTCTAGTCTGTAGTCTAGTCTATAGTCTAGTCTAGTCTGTAGTCTAGTCTATAGTCTAGTCTATAGTCTAGTCTAGTCTATAGTCTAGTCTAGTCTATAGTCTAGTCTATAGTCTAGTCTATAGTCTAGTCTATAGTCTAGTCTATAGTCTAGTCTATAGTGTAGTCTATAGTGTAGTCTATAGTCTAGTCTATAGTCTAGTCAATAGTCTAGTCTATAGTCTAGTCTATAGTCTAGTCTATAGTCTAGTCTATAGTCTAGTCTATAGTCTAGTCTATAGTCTAGTCTATAGTCTAGTCTATAGTGTAGTCTATAGTGTAGTCTATAGTCTAGTCTATAGTCTAGTCAATAGTCTAGTCTATAGTCTAGTCTAGTCTATAGTCTAGTCTATAGTCTAGTCTATAGTCTAGTCTATAGTCTAGTCTATAGTCTAGTCTATAGTCTAGTCTATAGTCTAGTCTATAGTCTAGTCTATAGTCTAGTCTATAGTCTAGTCTATAGTCTAGTCTATAGTCTAGTCTATAGTCTAGTCTATAGTCTAGTCTATAGTCTAGTCTATAGTCTAGTCTATATTCTAGTCTATAGTCTAGTCTATAGTCTAGTCTATAGTCTAGTCTATAGTCTAGTCTATAGTCTAGTCTGTAGTCTAGTCTATAGTCTAGTCTAGTCTATAGTCTAGTCTATAGTCTAGTCTATAGTCTAGTCTATAGTCTAGTCTATAGTGTAGTCTATAGTGTAGTCTATAGTCTAGTCTATAGTCTAGTCAATAGTCTAGTCTATAGTCTAGTCTAGTCTATAGTCTAGTCTAGTCTATAGTCTAGTCTAGTCTAGTCTAGTCTAGTCTATAGTCTAGTCTAGTCTATAGTCTAGTCTAGTCTATAGTCTAGTCTAGTCTATAGTCTAGTCTAGTCTATAGTCTAGTCTATAGTCTAGTCTATAGTCTAGTCTATAGTCTAGTCTAGTCTATAGTCTAGTCTATAGTCTAGTCTATAGTCTAGTCTATAGTCTAGTCTAGTCTATAGTCTAATCTATAGTATAATCTATAGTCTAGTCTATAGTTAATTTAATTTTTATTTTTATATTTTTCCTTCTTCCAGCTCGCAATCCCAGCAAATGGGTGCAACCCATAGAATCCGCGGCTCTTTATGATTTCCAAGCTAGAAATCCGTCGGAGCTCAGCATACGTGCCGGTCAACGTGTTGTCATAGCTCCAAAAGAAATTCAAAACACACTGGCTTTACTTAACACCGGTTGGGCCATGGCCACTACTGATGGACAAATGACTGGCATAATTCCCATAAATTATGTAAAATCACCACAGCAGATGAGACAGGAGCAATTATCGAAACCAGCTATGGATATACATCATGCCAACAATACGCCCATTCATGTACCCATCTCACAAGTAGATGCTCCTCAGCCTAGTTTAATGAATTTATCCACTTCAGCATTTGCCGCGCCTCCAGCTGCTACAGCATCCAACATTCCTGATTTTGATATAGCACCACAGCCGGTGGGACCACCTAATACTGCAAATGTAGTCCTTCAAAATGGGATTTAAATGTTGAATAGCTAATAGGTACAAAGGTGTCCTTTTACTGTACACAGTCACACCAGGCCTTGTTTAAAATGGTTTTCATTCAGGTTTTTCTTTTAAATATTTACAAAATAATAATTTAGTTTTTAAGTTTTTTCAACTTTTTTTTCGCCTTAAAGCTTTTACGTTCATTCTGGGGCTTTTTTGTAAGAAACTATATTATTAAGGTTATTATTGTGTACAATTTTAATAAAAATCAGTAGTATTGAATTATATATAAATATTTAGTTTTTATGTTTTTTTTATAGAAATTAGCTTTAAAATTATAATCCAAATTTTTCTAAAATAATTTTTAAGTCGAAAATTATATATTAAAAAAAATCAAAGAACATAAATAAAAAAGTGATGAATAAAACGTGATTAAATTTTCTTCTAAAAACTTTTAAAATAAAAATTAAATTTTGTGGAGTTCTTTTTTGCAGAAAGTAATAAATTGGGGATGAATAAAGGAAAAGAACTATAGACTACTGTACAGACCATATAGGCTAGACTATAAACTAGACTACATTCCAAACTATAGACTAGACCACACTATAGCCTATAGTTCAGATTATAGACTATAGTCCAGAAAATAGAATATAGTCCAGACTATAGACTATAGTACAGAATATAGACTATAGTCCACACTATAGCCTATAGTCCAGACTATAGTCCACACTATAGCCCAGACAATAGAATATAGTCCAGACTATAGACTATAGTCCAGAGAATAGAATATAGTCCAGACTATAGACTATAGTCCAGACTATAGACTATAGACTAGACTATAGACCCGAATATAGACTATAATCCTGACTATAGTCCAGACTATAGACTATTGTCCAGATTGTAGACTATTGTCCAGACTATAGACTATTGTCCAGATTGTAGACTATTGTCCAGATTGTAGACTATAGTCCAGACAATAGAATATAGTCCAGACTATAGTCCAGACAATAGAATATAGTCCAGACAATAGACTATAGTCCAGACTATAGACTATAGTCCAGACAATAGACTATAGTCCAGACTATAGTCCAGACAATAGACTATAGTCCAGACAATAGACTATAGTCCAGACAATAGACTATAGTCCAGACTATAGACTATAGTCCAGACCATAGACTATAGTCCAGACCATAGACTAGACTATAGACCCGACTATAGACTATAATCCTGACTATAGTCCAGACTATAGACTATAGTCCAGACTATAGACTGTAGTCCAGACTATAGACTATAGTCCAGACTATAGACTATAGTCCAGACTATAGACTATAGTCCAGACTATAGACTATAGTCCAGACTATAGACTATAGTCCAGACTATAGACTATAGTCCAGACTATAGACTATAGTCCAGACTATAGACTATAGTCCAGACTATAGACTATAGTCCAGACTATAGACTATAGTCCAGACTATAGACTGTAGTCCAGACTATAGACTATAGTCCAGACTATAGACTAATAGTCCAGACTATAGACTAGTCCAGACTATAGACTATAGTCCAGACTATAGACTATAGTCCAGACTATAGACTATAGTCCAGACTATAGACTATAGTCCAGACTATAGACTATAGTCCAGACTATAGACTATAGTCCAGACTATAGACTATAGTCCAGACTATAGACTATAGTCCAGACTATAGACTATAGTCCAGACTATAGACTATAGTCCAGACTATAGACTATAGTCCAGACTATAGACTATAGTCCAGACTATAGACTATAGTCCAGACTATAGACTATAGTCCAGACTAGTCTATAGTCTAGTCTATAGTCTAGTCTATAGTCTAGTCTATAGTCTAGTCTATAGTCTAGTCTATAGTCTGGACTATAGTCTAGTCTATAGTCTGGACTATAGTCTAGTCTATAGTCTGGACTATAGTCTAGTCTATAGTCTGGACTATAGTCTAGTCTATAGTCTGGACTATAGTCTAGTCTATAGTCTGGACTATAGTCTAGTCTATAGTCTGGACTATAGTCTATAGTCTGGACTATAGTCTTTAGTCTGGACTATAGTCTATAGTCTGGACTATAGTCTTTAGTCTGGACTATAGTCTATAGTCTGGACTATAGTCTATAGTCTGGACTATAGTCTATAGTTTGGACTATAGTCTATAGTCTGGACTATAGTCTATAGTCTGGACTATAGTCTATAGTCTGGACTATAGTCTATAGTCTGGACTATAGTCTATAGTCTGGACTATAGTCTATAATCTGGACTATAGTCTATAGTCTGGACTATAGTCTATAGTCTGGACTATAGTCTATAGTCTGGACTATAGTCTATAGTCTGGACTATAGTCTATAGTCTGGACTATAGTCTATAGTCTGGACTATAGTCTATAGTCTGGACTATAGTCTATAGTCTGGACTATAGTCTATAGTCTGGACTATAGTCTATAGTCTGGACTATAGTCTATAGTTGGACTATAGTCTATAGTCTGGACTATAGTCTATAGTCTGGACTATAGTCTATAGTCTGGACTATAGTCTATAGTCTGGACTATAGTCTATAGTCTGGACTATAGTCTATAGTCTGGACTATAGTCTATAGTCTGGACTATAGTCTATAGTCTGGACTATAGTCTATAGTCTGGACTATAGTCTATAGTCTGGACTATAGTCTATAGTCTGGACTTTAGTCTATAGTCTGGACTATAGTCTATAGTCTGGACTATAGTCTATAGTCTGGACTATAGTCTATAGTCTGGACTATAGTCTATAGTCTGGACTATAGTCTATAGTCTGGACTATAGTCTATAGTCTGGACTATAGTCTATAGTCTGGACTATAGTCTATAGTCTGGACTATAGTCTATAGTCTGGACTATAGTCTATAGTCTGGACTATAGTCTATAGTCTGGACTACAGTCTATAGTCTGGACTATAGTCTATAGTCTGGACTATAGTCAGGATTATAGTCTATAGTCGGGTCTATAGTCTAGTCTATGGTCTGGACTATAGTCTATACTCTGGACTATAGTCTATGGTCTGGACTATAGTCTATAGTCTGGACTATAGTCTATTGTCTGGACTATAGTCTATTGTCTGGACTATAGTCTATTGTCTGGACTATAGTCTATAGTCTGGACTATAGTCTATTGTCTGGACTATAGTCTATTGTCTGGACTATAGTCTATAGTCTGGACTATAGTCTACGGTCTGGACTATAGTCTACAATCTGGACAATAGTCTACAATCTGGACAATAGTCTATAGTCTGGACAATAGTCTACAGTCTGGACTATAGTCTAGTCTATAGTCTGGACTATAGTCTAGTTTATAGTCTGGACTATAGTCTAGTCTATAGTCTGGACTATAGTTTTTTTTTTTTTTTTGTCTGGACTATAGTCTAGTCTGTAGTCTGGACTGTAGTCTAGTCTATATTATAGTCTATAGTCTGTACTATAGTCTAGACTATAGTCTGGAATATATTCTAGGCTATAGTCTGGATTATAGTCGAGTCTATAGTCAAAAGTCTCTACTATACTCTTCTCCATCGTTTGGACTATAGTCAAGCTATAGTTTTGACTATAGTCCATTCGAAAGTATTAATTACTTTTTATTGCACTCCTGTTTTTATTGAAACTTTAGCGAGTTTGTCTTTTTTAATTTGCTTTTTTATATATAATTTTTATTTGTTTTTTTTTTTAAATTTTGTTTTTTAATTTATCTCTCAATACCTTGTATTTAATTCTTAAATTGTTTTGTTTGATTTTCCCATTTAGTTTTTTGTTTTAAATGTTTTACAACTATATTTTGTTTTTGTTTAATTTTAATAATTATTTGTATTTTTTTTTTTTTCTTTTTTTTAATTTACTTTCTCTTTACTAAACTTAAATTATTAAATTTAGTATTTTGTTTTTGTTGTTTATTTGCTTACAATTAGAAAAAAATATGTTTTGTTTGTAATTATTTAAATTTAAGTTGATAAATCTTGTTGCTGTTTTTTTTAAGTTACTTAAAAAATATTTATATTTTAGATTTAATAGTTTTTGTTTTTTTATATTTTTGTGTTTTTTTTTTTTATTATAAAGTTTTTTAATTTTATTTAAAAAGGGGATATATTTTTTGTTAAGAGTGATTTTGTTTAATTTTTATTAAATAAAGAAAAATTATTAACAAAAACATATTTTATATGTTTTAAAATAATATATTTGTAACTTTTATGTTTTAACTTTAAATTTAACTTAACGGTTTGAAAGATAGACTTCAAAATCGTTGTTATAAGCGAAATGTATGGGACCTGTTATAACTTCGCCGCAGAATTTGTATAATTTTCGACCTGGACTATAGACTACTCTATAGTCTGGACTATAGACTAATCTATAGTCTGGACTATAGACTAATCTATAGTCTGGACTATAGACTAATCTATAGTCTGGACTATAGACTAATCTATAGTCTGGACTATAGACTACTCTATAGTCTGGACTATAGACTACTCTATAGTCTGGACTATAGACTACTCTATAGTCTGGACTATAGACTACTCTATAGTCTGGACTATAGACTACTCTATAGTCTGGACTATAGACTACTCTATAGTCTGGACTATAGACTACTCTATAGTCTGGACTATAGACTACTCTATAGTCTTGACTATAGACTACTCTATAGTCTGGACTATAGACTACTCTATAGTCTGGACTATAGACTACTCTATAGTCTGGACTATAGACTACTCTATAGTCTGGACTATAGACTACTCTATAGTCTGGACTATAGACTACTCTATAGTCTGTACTATAGACTACTCTATAGTCTGGACTATAGACTACTCTATAGTCTGGACTATAGACTACTCTATAGTCTGGACTATAGACTACTCTATAGTCTGGACTATAGACTACTCTATAGTCTGCACTATAGACTACTCTATAGTCTGGACTATAGACTACTCTATAGTCGGGACTATAGACTACTCTATAGTCTGGACTATAGACTACTCTATAGTCTGGACTATAGACTACTCTATAGTCGGGACTATAGACTACTCTATAGTCTGGACTATAGACTACTCTATAGTCGGGACTATAGACTACTCTATAGTCTGGACTATAGACTACTCTATAGTCTGCACTATAGACTACTCTATAGTCTGGACAATAGACTACTCTATAGTCTGGACAATAGACTACTCTATAGTCTGGACAATAGACTACTCTATAGTCTGAACAATAGACTACTCTATAGTCTGGACAATAGACTACTCTATAGTCTGGACTATAGACTAGTCTATAGTCGGGACTATAGACTACTCTATAGTCGGGACTATAGACTACTCTATAGTCGGGACTATAGACTACTCTATAGTCGGGACTATAGACTACTCTATAGTCGGGACTATAGACTACTCTATAGTCAGGACTATAGACTACTCTATAGTCAAGACTATAGACTACTCTATAGTCGGGACTATAGACTACTCTATAGTCGGGACTATAGACTACTCTATAGTCGGGACTATAGACTACTCTATAGTCTGGACTATAGACTACTCTATAGTCTGGACTATAGACTACTCTATAGTCTGGACTATTGACTACTCTATAGTCTGGACTATAGACTACTCTATAGTCGGGACTATAGACTACTCTATAGTCGGGACTATAGACTACTCTATAGTCTGGACTATAGACTACTCTATAGTCTGGACTATAGACTACTCTATAGTCTGGACTATAGACTACTCTATAGTCTGGACTATAGACTACTCTATAGTCTGGACTATAGACTACTCTATAGTCTGGACTATAGACTACTCTATAGTCTGGACTATAGACTACTCTATAGTCGGGACTATAGACTACTCTATAGTCGGGACTATAGACTACTCTATAGTCTGGACTATAGACTACTCTATAGTCTGGACTATAGACTACTCTATAGTCTGGGCTAAAGACTACTCTATAGTCTGGACTTTAGGCTACTCTATAATCTGGACAATTGTTTACCCTTCAAGCATTAAATTTACATTAAAACTTCATTGTTTTTGTATTATAGAATTAGAAAAGTTTTCTCTAAACGAAAAAAAAAAGATTTATCATTATAAAACAATGACAAACTTAAACTAAATAAAAACTAAAAAAAGAGAGAGAGAGAAAAAAAAACAAAAAATATTTTTAATTAAATTAAAATTGTAACGAATTATTATAAATATATAGAATTTACTGTTTTAATTTAGAGAATTTAAAAAGAAATTTTAAAGAGAAACGGATGTCTACAAACAGTAAATAAAAACATTAAAAAGCCCCTAAATTTTGTTGCTCTTAAGTTATAACCAGAGCTTTTAAACTTGCTCTCGGTTAAGAGTGTTAAAATGAGAAGAGAGTTATTACATAAAAGAACCAAAGAAGAGAAAAAATAATTATTTAAATTAATTTAAACTTACAACAAATGACATTTAAAAAAATCTTTATATTATATATAATATATTTTTTTTTTTGTTTCTATATATTAAATTGTTTTTGTTTTTTTTTTCTTTAGTAAAAAATAGCATATTTTTTCTTTCCTTTTCTTTGTAATAAAATAATATTAATTAATTAATAATCTATTATATAAACAACTAAAAAAAAGAAAATTACTTATTTTTTATGCAGACCTAATAAGGCTGAAATAAAAGAGAAACTAAAAGTATCAGTATCTGATAAATTACCATCCTGGGCAGACATAAAAAGTTTCTTTCTTTCCCCTGATAATTTAGTTTCTTCTAGAATTTCATTTGTAGCTGTGGATGGTGGTGGTGATGGTGGAATTGTTGCCGATGATGCTGATGAGGACAACAATGTTGTGTTAGCAGTTGTTGTTGTTTTTTGCATAATTGCCAATGATGATGATGATGTTGTTGTTTTTAACTGTTGGTTTTTATTATTTGTTTTTAAAGATCTTTTAATTTTATAGTTTTGTTTGTTTTTTCCATTTGTATTTGTATTGTTACTTAATGTAACTCTACCTACACCTCAATCAATATCACTGTGTTCTACGAAATCCTCTTCATCATCGAGATCAGCTGTTTTAATGATAACACTACTAGCGCCGCCACCACCACCACCAATACCGCCTCCACCACCACTGCTCACTAGAGCATTGTGTGTTGTCGCTGTTGTTGTAAAACCATGTTGCGAATTATCTTGAGTTAATTCGATATAGTCATAGGAGTTCATTTCATCATCTGAGTCATAGCTGATATCATTCGATTTTCCACTGCCGTATGCTAGAAAATAAATTGAATATAATATTAAACTTTATTAAATGAAATATGAAAATTTTAATAATTTTTTATACATAAAATTGTGACTAATAATAACCTTTAAACAAATTTATCGAAGATAATTTAAAGTCTATTCTATAGTCTAGTCTATATTATAGTCTAGTCTAAAGTCTAGTCTATACTCTAGTCTATAGTCTAGTCTAAAGTCTAGTCTATAGTCTAGTCTATAGTCTAGTCTATAGTCTAGTCTATAGTCTAGTCTATAGTCTAGTCTATAGTCTAGTCTATAGTCTAGACTATAGTCTTGTCTATAGTCTAGTCTATAGTCTAGTCTATAGTCTAGTCTATAGTCTAGTCTATAGTCTAGTCTATAGTCGAGTCTATAGTCTAGTCTATAGTCTAGTCTATAGTCTAGTCTATAGTCTAGTCTATAGTCTAGTCTATAGTCTAGTCTATAGTCTAGACTATAGACTAGACTATAGACTAGATTATAGACTAGACTATAGACTAGACTATAGTCTAGTCTATAGTCTAGTCTATAGTCTAGTCTATAGTCTAGTCTATAGTCTAGTCTATAGTCTAGTCTATAGTCTAGTCTATAGTCTAGTCTATATCTAGTCTATAGTCTAGTCTATAGTCTAGTCTATAGTCTAGTCTATAGTCTAGTCTATAGTCTAGTCTATAGTCTAGTCTATAGTCTAGTCTATAGTCTAGTCTATAGTCTAGTCTATAGTCTAGTCTATAGTCTAGTCTATAGTCTAGTCTTTAGTCTAGTCTATAGTCTAGTCTATAGTCTAGTCTATAGTCTAGTCTATAGTCTAGTCTATAGTCTAGTCTATAGTCTAGTCTATAGTCTAGTCTATAGTCTAGTCTATAGTCTAGTCTATAGTCTAGTCTATAGTCTATAGTCTAGTCTATAGTCTAGTCTATAGACTAGTCTATAGTCTAGTCTATAGTCTAGTCTATAGTCTAGTCTATAGTAGTCTCTCTATATAGTCTATAGTCTAGTCTATAGTCTAGTCTAGTCTAGTCTATAGTCTAGTAGTCTATAGTCTAGTCTATAGTCTAGTCTATAGTCTAGTCTATAGTCTAGTCTGTAGTCTAGTCTATAGTCTAGTCTATAGTCTAGTCTATAGTCTAGTCTATAGTCTAGTCTATAGTCTAGTCTATAGTCTAGTCTATAGTCTAGTCTATAGTCTAGTCTATAGTCTAGTCTATAGTCTAGTCTATAGTCTAGTCTATAGTCTAGTCTATAGTCTAGTCTATATCTAGTCTAGTCTAGTCTATAGTCTAGTCTATAGTCTAGTCTATAGTCTAGTCTATAGTCTAGTCTATAGTCTAGTCTATGTATAGTCTAGTCCTATAGTGTAGTCTAGTTTATAGTCTAATCTTAGTCTAGTCTAGTTTATAGTCTAGTCTATAGTCTAGTCTATATTCTAGTCTATAGTTTAGTCTATAGTTTATTCTATAGCCTAGTCTATAGTCTAGTCTATAGCCTAGTCTATAATCCACTCTATAGCCTAGTCTATAATCCACTCTATAGCCTAGTCTATAGTCTAGTCTATAGCCTAGTCTATAGTCTAGTCTAGCCTATAGCCTAGTCTATAGTCTAGTCTATAGTTTAGTCTATAGTATAGTACATAGTCTAGTCAAAAGTCTAGTCTAGTTAATAGACTAGTCTATAGTTCAGTCTAGACTTGTCTAGTCTATAATCTAGTCTATGGTATAGTCTAAAAAAAGTATATAGTCCAGTCTATAGTCTAGCCCATAGTCTAGTCTATATTCTAGTCTAAAAAGCTATTTTTGAAAATATTTCAAACTTACCTTCTATATACTTTTCGAAATTTGGTGGCACCAACGATTTGGCACGTTCAACATCCTCATACGAACACTGACCCTTGTCCAAACCTTAAAAGCAACAATACATAGGCATTTAATAAGAGGATCCTTTCCAAAATCAAATAAAAAACCTACCAAATAATAAACCCATACGTTTAAGCACTTCGGCATCATCATGCATTTCAAATTTATCGTCAAATTTAAAAATATACTCGGACCTAGAAAAAAACAATAAATATTTTACTTAAACTTGCAACTAGAGATTAGATTCCAATAGACTTACTTATCATTGGTAACACTACAATTAATTTTTGTTGACTTGTGTGTATTAACAATTATAAAAGGTAATTGTATGGATGAATTTGGTGTGGGTATAATGCCCTGTCTTTCGGCCTCCTTATTACGTTCTATAAGACTTTTAAAGGAGACCTGCTGCAGCAGCAATTCTCTTAATTGTTGATTTTTTTGTTTGATGCGCAGTCGACGCTCTTGGTTATCCTTTTCCAGTTGTGAAAATTCCTAAAACAATAAAAATTCTTTTAGCTAATATTCTTTAAATTATAAATAAAACTTTTTACTACCTCCACTGCATTTGAGGGTAAACCAATCCAGCGTATTTCTTTTTTATCTTTGGATATTATTTGCAAGGCCATTAAAACATTTAAAGCATCGTAAACACGTCTTCGTATATTCTTTTGATCACAGTTCTTGTCAAAGGAATTATTTTGTATTTCTTCGGCCACCAATTCATCGGCCACTTCATTGTAGGTGGTGGTGCCTTTGACTTTAACCTTTTCACACACTTTCAATGAAAAATGACGTAAACCTTTACCCGCCTTCTCCGGTTTACGTTTTCTTTGTACTGCTGCTGCGGAGGCGGCTGAGGCGGAGACATTTTGATGGCTGGTATTGTGTTGTCTAAGTTAAAAACAATTAGTTTAATTTACAAATAAAATGTTAATGTTAATTTAATATTAATATAATTACATTTTTGATTTTGAAGCTGTGGTTTTCGCTGTGTTCGTTAGAATTTGTGGTTTGTATTTGTAACGTTCCTCTTCCTTTACAACAGTCTTTAAACATTAAGATAGTTGATTATAATGTTTTGTATAAAGGGAAACAACAAAAATAATTAGTTTTAAACTACTTTTATACAACTCGCCAAAACTCCATTTCCACAAACAAATTATTACTTTTTTTTAAGATTTGCTAGAAATGTTCTTTTGTTTCAAACACCCAGAGCTTCATCAAACTTACCGTGTGTGTTGTAAATTCTTCAACTGGTTCATATTTTATTGTGGTGATATTTGTGTTGTTGTTATGTTGTTGCTGCTGTTGTTGTTGCCTTTGTTGCATATTGCTATTGCTGCTGCCACTACTACTTTGTGGTGTAATAACAGTATATGTGGGACCTAGAGGGAGTTTTTTTAAGGTAACACAGTACCAGATTATTAGTTTTGTGTAAAAAAGTTTTCTTTATATTTGATTTAAAAACTTTAAACTCACTTTCTGTTGATTGGATATTATAACTATTTTGTATTCGTACGAATTGAGGTTGATTTGTGTTCTAAAAGGCACAAAAAGAAAAGGAAAAAGGAAACATTTTTTTGATTAAAAGGGAAAATTAAAAATTAAGATCGATAATATTCTAGTCTAATCTATAGTCTAGTCTATAGTCTAGTCTATAGTCTAGTCTATAGTCTAGTCTATAGTCTAGTTTATAGTCTAGTCTATAGTCTAGTCTATAGTCTAGTCTATAGTCTAGTTTATAGTCTAGTTTATAGTCTAGTCTATAGTCTAGTCTATAGTCTAGTCTATAGTCTAGTCTATAGTCTAGTCTATAGTCTAGTCTATAGTCTAGTCTATAGTCTAGTCTATAGTCTAGTCTATAGTCTAGTCTATAGACTAGTCTATAGTCTAGTCTATAGTCTAGTCTATAGTCTAGTCTATAGTCTAGTCTATAATCTAGTCTATAGTCTAGTCTATAGTCTAGTCTATAGTCTAGTCTATCTATAGTCTAGTCTATAGTCTAGTCTATAGTCTAGTCTATAGTCTAGTCTATAGTCTAGTCTATAGTCTAGTCTATAGTCTAGTCTAGTCTAGTCTATAGTCTAGTCTATAGTCTAGTCTATAGTCTAGTCTATAGTCTAGTCTATAGTCTAGTCTATAGTCTAGTCTATAGTCTAGTCTATAGTCTAGTCTATAGTCTAGTCTATAGTCAGTCTATAGTCTAGTCTATAGTCTAGTCTATGTCTAGTCTATAGTCTAGTCTATAGTCTAGTCTATAGTCTAGTCTATAGTCTAGTCTATAGTCTAGTCTATAGTCTAGTCTATAGTCTAGTCTATAGTCTAGTCTATAGTCTAGTCTATAGTCTAGTCTATAGTCTAGTCTATAGTCTAGTCTATAGTCTAGTCTATAGTCTAGTCTATAGTCTAGTCTATAGTCTAGTCTATAGTCTAGTCTATAGTCTAGTCTATAGTCTAGTCTATTAGTCTAGTCTATAGTCTAGTCTATAGTCTAGTCTATAGTCTAGTCTATAGTCTAGTCTTTAGTCTAGTCTATAGTCTAGTCTATAGTCTAGTCTATAGTCTAGTCTATAGTCTAGTCTATAGTCTAGTCTATAGTCTAGTCTATAGTCTAGTCTATAGTCTAGTCTATAGTCTAGTCTATAGTCTAGTCTATAGTCTAGTCTATAGTCTAGTCTATAGTCTAGTCTATAGTCTAGTCTACAATCTACTCTAGTCTAGTCTAGTCTAGTCTATAGTCTAGTCTATAATCTACTCTATAGTCTAGTCTATAGTCTAGTCTGTAATCTACTCTATAGTCTAGTCTATAATCTAGTCTATAGTCTAGTCTATAGTCTAGTCTATAGTCTAGTCTATAATCTAGTCTATAGTCTAGTCTATAGTCTAGTCTATAGTCTAGTCTATAGTCTAGTCTATAGTCTAGTCTATAGTCTAGTCTATAGTCTAGTCTATAGTCTAGTCTATAGTCTAGTCTATAGTCTAGTCTATAGTCTAGTCTATAGTCTAATCTATAGTCTAGTCTATAGTCTAGTCTATAGTCTAGTCTATAGTCTAGTCTATAGACTAGTCTATAGTCTAGTCTATAGTCTAGTCTATAGTCTAGTCTATAGTCTAGTCTATAGTCTAGTCTATAGTCTAGTCTATAGTCTAGTCTATAGTCTAGTCTATAGTCTAGTCTATAGTCTAGTCTTTAGTCTAGTCTATAGTCTAGTCTATAGTCTAGTCTATAGTCTAGTCTATAGTCTAGTCTATAGTCTAGTCTATAGTCTAGTCTATAGTCTAGTCTATAGTCTAGTCTATAGTCTAGTCTATAGTCTAGTCTACAATCTACTCTAGTCTAGTCTAGTCTAGTCTATAGTCTAGTCTATAATCTACTCTATAGTCTAGTCTATAGTCTAGTCTGTAACTACTCTATAGTCTAGTCTATAATCTAGTCTATAGTCTAGTCTATAGTCTAGTCTATAGTCTAGTCTATAGTCTAGTCTATAGTCTAGTCTATAGTCTAGTCTATAGTCTAGTCTATAGTCTAGTCTATAGTCTAGTCTATAGTCTAGTCTATAGTCTAGTCTATAGTCTAGTCTATAGTCTAGTCTATAGTCTAGTCTATAGTCTAGTCTATAGTCTAGTCTATAGTCTAGTCTATAGTCTAGTCTATAGTCTAGTCTATAGTCTAGTCTATAGTCTAGTCTATAGTCTAGTCTATAGTCTAGTCTATAGTCTAGTCTATAGTCTAGTCTATAGTCTAGTCTATAGTCTAGTCTATAGTCTAGTCTATAGTCTAGTCTATAGTCTAGTCTATAGTCTAGTCTATAGTCTAGTCTATAGTCTAGTCTATAGTCTAGTCTATAGTATAGTCTATAGTATAGTCTATAGTCTAGTCTATAGTTTAGTCTATAGTTTAGTCTATAGTTTAGTCTATAGTCTAGTCTATAGTATAGTCTATAGTCTAGTCTATAGTCTAGTCTATAGTTTAGTCTATAGTTTAGTCTATAGTTTAGTCTATAATCTACTCTATAGTCTAGTCTATAGTCTAGTCTGTAATCTACTCTATAGTCTAGTCTATAGTCTAGTCTATAGTCTAGTCTATAGTCTAGTCTATAGTCTAGTCTATAGTCTAGTCTATAGTTTAGTCTATAGTCTAGTCTATAGTCTAGTCTATAGTATAGTCTATAGTATAGTCTATAGTCTAGTCTATAGTTTAGTCTATAGTTTAGTCTATAGTCTAGTCTATAGTATAGTCTATAGTCTAGTCTATAGTTTAGTCTATAGTTTAGTCTATAGTCTAGTCTATAGTCTTGTCTATAGTCTAGTCTAATATATATCGATAATAATTGTGTTCATATTTACCATTTGTGTAAATGTGCCCATATTGCCGCCAACTGTAGGTGCATAAACTGTAGATGGACCACCAAGTGGTTCTTGTTTTATTTCAACTTGTTTAAGAACTTTGTGTATTTTTCCTATAAAAAAGATGAAACGAAAACACACAACATAAATTAGTAAACAAAAATTCAAAAAAATATGTTTAAATAAATTAAATCTTAATTCCAAAACAGTATAATTTTATAAAAATAATGAATATTTAAATGAACAAATTATGTGGTATTTAACACAAACAAATACAACTTACAACAAAATAAAACTGATTAAAAATAAAAATGTATGAATGAATTTTTTACACACACATCAAGGAAACAATTTACACGCTCTCATCGCACACACTCGTCTATTATTACAACACCAAACATCAACAACAAACAACACAATCCCAAGACAGAGTTGTAAAATTCATGACAGTAAAAAAAGTAAAGAAAGCAACAACAAACAAACTATTTACTACATTTTTAGTATGAAATACAATAATAAGACTACAACTACTAATATGTACTAATATTTTTAATACACAAATACTTATGTTAAAATCTAATATTTTTTGTTATTATACATAAACTAAAACACATTTTAAGAATGACGTGAAACCCACTTATAAAATGCAAAAATGTATTAAAGTTATGAAGAAAAAACACCGAAAACAAGCTCACGAAAGAAATATATGTATGTATTTTTGGTTTTTTGGTGGGCAAATACTTTATTTCTAGTACAAAAACAACAAGTACCTTATTTATTTGCTTCAACCACACTACTTTTTTTGTAAACTTGAAACAATATTAAAAAACTAACAACAATTCAACCATCATTATTATCGTCAGCTTTGGTTTTAATGAATTTGAAGTTAATTTTTGTATTCATTTAATATTAGGGTTGTATTTTAAAATGACCACATATAACAGGGGCTTAAATGTCAAGTAATGCACAATTATGTTGTAGATGTCTGGAAACTCATGCAATACATGAGTGGAGTTATAAATGCTAAATTCTAAATGAATGAATTTTTGTATAAATACGAGGGAATCTCTTGTATACCAGCATTAACTGGAAATCAGGAAATCCTGTATATCTTAAAATTTATTAATGCCCAGAATATAAACATTATTACAGTTCAGTTCAATTCTAGTTCAGTTCTAGTTCAATTCGTGTTCAGTTCTAGTTCTATTTCAGTTCTAGTTCAATTCTTGTTCAGTTTTGATTCTGTTCTAGTTCAGTTCTAGTTCAGTGCTAATTCATTTCTAATTCAGTTTTAGTTCAGTTCTAGTTCAGTTCTAGTTCAGTTCTAGTATAGTTCTAGTTCAGTTCTACTTCAGTTCTAGTTCAGTTCTAGTTCAGTTCTAGTTCAGTTCTAGTTCAGTTCTAGTTCAGTTCTAGTTCAGTTCTAGTTCAGTTCTAGTTCAGTTCTAGTTCAGTTCTAGTTCAGTTCTAGTTCAGTTCTAGTTCAGTTCTAGTTCAGTTCTAGTTCAGTTCTAGTTCAGTTCTAGTTCAGTTCTAGTTCAGTTCTAGTTCAGTTCTAGTTCAGTTCTAGTTCAGTTCTAGTTCAGTTCTAGTTCAGTTCTAGTTCAGTTCTAGTTCAGTTCTAGTTCAGTTCTAGTTTAGTTCTAGTTCAGTTCTAGTTCAGTTCTAGTTCAGTTCTTGTTCAGTTCTCGTTCAGTTCTAGTATAGTTCTAGTTCAGTTCCAGTTCAGTTCTAGTTCAGTTCTAGTTCAGTTCTAGCTCAGTTCTAGTTCAGTTCTAGTTCAGTTCCAGTTCAGTTCTAGTTCTAGGTCAGTTCTAGTTCAGTTCTAGTTCAGTTCTAGTTCAGTTCTAGTTCAAGTTCAGTTCTAGTTCAGTTCTAGTTCAGTTCTAGTTCAGTTCTAGTTCAGTTCTAGTTCAGTTCTAGTTTAGTTCTAGTTCAGTTCTAGTTCAGTTCTAGTTCAGTTCTAGTTCAGTTCTAGTTCAGTTCTAGTTCAGTTCTAGTTCAGTTCTAGTTCAGTTCTAGTTCTGTTCTAGTTCAGTTCTAGTACCCCAATACAAAACTAATATCTATTAGCTTATACATAGGTATCTGCTTTACTTTAAAAACACCCTTCTCTTACGAATAACACCCAATCAAACCTACTTTATTTCAAATCAATTTCCTAAATTTCTGATGCGAAACTCTCTAAAGACACTCTGGTGGTTAGGCGTTTATGTATTACGGTCGTGTTATCAATTGTGAACCAAAAGAATGAAAAAAAAAACAGCAAACAAAACAAAATCAAAAAATATTGTACATCATTTACAACTCTTCTTCTGTGCTAAAAAACAAAAATGTGGGCAATCATTTTTGTGTCTTTCGTTCTACACTTCGTTCCATTTTTATTATAAAAAAAAAAAAAACAATTTCTAAAAATATGTGTTTGCGTTTAAAGTAAACGACGCTCATGATTGCTTTTTACACAAGTAACACACAACTTTTGTTTTTCATTTAAAATAGATGTAATATATAGAAGAAAAATATAAATAAATATAAAAAAAGTTTATGACAAAAATGTAAAAGAAATGTAAAGCAAGCAACAAAAAATTGATAATATAGGAAAGTATATAAATCTAAAGATTTGTATTAAAAAGTTGAATTGATTTTTTAGGTTTTAGTCTCTAATGAAGGGCATAGCTAGGTTTAATATACATTTTTTTATTTGTTGTGGTGAAAATATCTCTATCTTCTCTATAGAAAACTCTTATAAAGAAAACTTATTAAAATAAAAAATTAGAAAAAATTCAATTGAAAACTTTTCTTCTGCAACTTTTTTAAACAGAAATCTTTTATATATTTTTTTTAAAGAAAGCTAAATCAGTTCAGTTCTGCATCAGTTCAAGCTGAGTTCTAATTCAGTTTTAGTTCAGTTCTAGTTAAGATCTAGTTCAGTTCTAGTTTAGTTCTAGTTCAGTTCTAGTTCAGTTCTAGTTCAGTTCTAGTTCAGTTCTAGTTCAGTTCTAGTTCAGTTCTAGTTCAGTTCTAGTTCAGTTCTAGTTCAGTTCTAGTTCAGTTCTAGTTCAGTTCTAGTTCAGTTTTATTTCAGTTCTTGTTCTTAAAGAACACTTATACTATAATAGACATACTCCACAATTTTTACTTTTATAACTTTAAAAATTAAGAATGCTTAATGTTTTTGATCTTGCATAGGAAAGTTATATATATTATGTAGCAACAAATTAATGTTTTTTTTTTTTTATTAAGAAGTCCAAATTGTTTCCATTTTTCCCAAATATCAATTTAACTCATTCAAAACACTGCACGCCTTAAGACGAACTGTAAAAATATGGCGGCTCAAAGATATTACAACAACAATAAACTGATCGAGAGAGAGAAAAAAGAAAACGAAAAAGCATACAAAAAAGGGGGATGGGATGGTGCAAAAATATAAAAATCTAATAAAATGCAAATTGCAAAAACTAACGACCACATGCATAGTTAGTTAGTTTACAAATAATTATGAAATTTTTACAAAAAAAAACATATTTTAAAACCAAGACAAACTTACCATTTTCATCCTGAAAGAAATAATTTATTTCACCTGTCGTAGTGGCCGAAGAAGCTGCATTAGCAGTCGATGAATGCGCCATTTTTTTGCAAGTTTTGTTTTTGATATTAAGAAAATTAATTTGTACAACAAAAAACTTCTTTTAAAACCCGGTTGATAAAAAGTGGCTATAAAAATATTAATAAATTTTTTAAATTAATTTATGAAGACAGTTGAACAGAAAGTTATATAGAGAGTGGGAGAACCAGAGAAAGAAGTTTAGTTGTTAAATGGAGGGATAAAACAACAACAATTTGCATTTATAGTTTTTTTCTTTAATAATATTTAAACACCTCTTTTAATAATTATACTGCTGACGTTTAATTTTCCTCTTTGTGAAAGCAAAAGGACTTTGGTGGCTTAATAATTAATTTATATAGGAAAAAATTCACAAAATTTCTTTACACGTTTTATATATTTTTTTCAATTCAATATTAACCAACCACAACCATTATTTTCTTATCGTTTTAACACCAGCACTTCTTTTTTTTATTCACATTTTTTCTACATATTTGTCAAGCACTAAACTACGGCGAAGAAAAAATTGTCTTACATTTTTTTGTGTGTTAATGTTGAAAATAAAATTTTTTGCTCATCATTTATTTTAAAGGCTTTTTATTTCAGGATTTTCATTTTCTAAACACATTATAACATATTTAATTATGTTTCCCTTCAGCTAGACAATTTTCACTTAACATTTTTTTTAAAGATTCTTCATTCAAAAGTAAAAATTCACTTTTTTTCTATAAGCAAAATGGCGAGAAAAGGAATTTTCAATTCCAGCGTTTACAACTTTTTTCTACTTTTCTACACCACACACACCGAAAAAATACGAATTTTCAAAGGCGTTTTACTACCCCTTAATGTTAACCGATTTTTATGAATTTTATAGCAAAAAATTCGTAAAAATTGAAATTTTCAGATGGTGTATTTTTTAGGAAAATCGGTAGGGTTTAAGACCTTGTAAAGGGGTATCAAAATTTTCTTAGAATTTACCAAATGCGTCGTGTTGGACTAAAATGAGCGAGCAAATGACCCGAATGTGGCTCAGCTGATTTACCGCGCGCCAAACAGGCATCTTTAGGTGCTGTCAATGCGCGTGAATAAACGCCTAAATAAAGGGGGCAAAAACTTTTGCTAATAAAACTTTAAATAAAATAATTTTTATTAAATATTTTCACATTACACAAAACTTTCACAAAATGTCAATACAATAATAATAATATTATTCTTATATTAATTGCTTTTAAATAAAATATTTCATTTATTCTTTTCTAACGCTTTTTAATTTACCCTCTTATTTGATAAAAATCGTTGAAAAGACCATATTGTTTTTTTGTTTTCATTGCTTTTCTGTGACATTTCCCATTTGACGTTTGGTTTTCTTATCAGTGTTGCGTTTTTAGTGCAAAATATTGCCAGATGTATTCGTATTATTAAAACTATTTAAAATTTATATACATATAAAACGAATTATTAATAATGTTTTCTTAATTTAAATTGTTAGATATTTCATGTATAATAATTTATTTGATTATAATTATATCCTGTTTTAATATAAACAAACAACTCAAAAAGCCTTTGTTTATGTTTAATGAACACCGCCACTGGCGGTGCCTTATGCAACAGATCTTCCATTAAGTTGGCGTTCATTTGACAATCTAATGCCTGTTCATAGGGAGCCAATAATGGTTTAAAATATTTATCATCATCAAATAGTTGTAGGGAAATGTCACATTCTATTACCAAGCCCAAACATAGCTGATAAAATGAAGCCTTGTTTAGGCCTACTGCTGGAATATTAGGGGAATGTATTTGTTTTAAATATTGATAGGGTTTATCATCTTCGGGGGGATTTTCTTTTCCATTGGAGATTTTGCTGTATTTGGATTTATCAAATGGCTTGGCACCATTCGATTCAATGTCATAATTATGCACCAGATCATAGTGACGCTTAATGCTAAAAGGTTTCAAGCCTACTAGATAAGCCTTGCAGCCGGGTACCTTACACAAGGACTTATTGATTAAGGGATCATAATCTATATACTGTTCAAAGTTTATGGTTGTTTGTTGATCTCCTAAATAGGCCATTTGTTCCTCGGGTATTTCCTCTTCCATTCTAGTATCGGCATAGGTGTCATTATTATAATATTCCGTTAATTCCCTTCCCATAGCACGTAATGTCTCTTGGTTATCGTGTACAATAACCAAATTGTGTACCTTGTGATAATGTCTCTTAATATTACCTGTTCGCCGGCCACTCATGGGTCTTTCGCAATTCTTTATCAAACATTTCGATACATTGGTTTCTCTATTGTAATCCACATAATCGGCCACCAGGAATGTGCGATAACCTTTATCGTCATTAGCTTCTCCATCATTATGTTCAACATATTTTCCCTTAGCCGGTTTATTATCATTAACATATTTAATGCTATACTGCATTTGCTCTTTTCTAATATTCCTCTTTCTCTAATATAAGAGACAAATAATTAATTATTTAACATGTAATGTACTTACATTTTTTAATCTTCTTCTAGATCTCACAAACAGGCCAAATCTATCAATACTTTTAGTAAAATACTAAAAATACTTTTATACTCTTCAATAAACAATTTTTGTTATTTCCAAATTATATATATTTCCAAATTTTTTTAAAAGAATTCAAAAAATTTCCAAATTTAACACGTTCTGTGTTTGTTACAAACTCAAAATGTATGTAAAATGCACAAGATGATAAAAGAAGAATTTGCAAAAATTGGCGCGAAAACATGCAACTGCGCGCAAAAAATTGCAGAATTATTCCTTCAAACTGATTCTGTTTGATGTCCCTTTAAAATACATTTGTTTGACGACCTAGGAAACTATGGTTTGTCAAACAGCAATGTATTTAGCAAACACGGACCCATAAACAGGGTTGTTCTATGTGATAAAGAAATGACAGCGGGTAAAATGGGTACTTTTTCTTACTGAAATAAGTACTTTTTTTAAAAATCGCTTGAAATACCTAATTTAGGCATATCTATTGGAAAATTTTTCTATTGAAAAAAGTTTTCTACTTCTATTTACTATTGAACAATTTTCTTTTGAACACTTATCTATAGAAAACTATTTTGTTTACTGAAGAAAAGTAAACATTTCTATAAAGAGTTTTTCCAATGAAAACTTTTCTAGTGGACTTTCTACTGAGAATTATTTTATAAAAAGCTATTCCGTTGATAATTTTTATATAAAAAACTTATCTATCGAACACTTTTTTAAATAAAAAGCAATTCCGTTGATAATTTTTATATAAAAAACTTTTCTGTCGAACACTTTTCTATATAAAACTTTCCTATTGAACATTTTTCTATAGAAAACTTTCTACTGAACACTTTTCTATAGTAAAATATTCTATAGATAACTTTTCTATATAACATTTTGAATTCTTTTCAATTAATTAATAAAAACAATGGAACAATTTTTCTATAGAAAACAGTGCTAAATTTTCTCTACAAAACTTTTAAATAGATTTCTTTAGAAAGCTCTTCTACAGAAACATTTTCTATACAAATTTCTAATCGAAAGTTGATAAATTTTTATTTTCTAGCAATTCTTTTTTTATATTCTGGAATTAAATTATCTTTTGTATTAGTTAAATGCTTAATTTTCCCCTTGTGATAGTAGCTTGTCGCCTGCGGCCACCATTGTATTCAATTTCTTAAACAACCATCTGCTTTTGATAACCCTGTCTTTGTATGTTTTGACATTTCGAAAATTATTTTGCACAAACAATAAGCAATTTTAGCGAAAAATTATCAAATATTGAATTATTTTTTAAAAATTACATTTAATTCACTTCAAAACGGATTGCAGCAGTGTAGAAAATATGAAACCAACTCTAGCGGCTGATGAAATGTTTCCCGAGGGAGCTGGTTACATGGATATGGAGGAGGTTAGTGACAAGTTGATAAGTGTCTGCTCTGTAGAGTCGTTTTCTATAGAAAGTGTTTGCTTTGTATACTTTTTCTATAGAAAAAGTATTTGCTTTGTAGAAACTTTTTCTATAGAAAATGTGTTTGCTTTGTAGAGACTTTTTTTATAGAAAGAGTTTGCTTTGTAGAGACTTTTGCTATAGAAAGTGTCTGCTTTGTAGACTTATTCTATAGAAAAACAGCATTACTTGTAGACTTTTTTGTAGAAAAGCTCTGTGTCTACTTCTGAGGCCTGTATGTTCAGATAAAGTTCGATCTTCCAAATTTGATTGTTTACCCATTCCTAAACTTCTAATTACTTTTATTTCAGTCCGGTGGTTCTTCAGCTATCTTAATGGATTTGGCCAGTAATGAAAAGCATGTTCATGCTGATTTCTATAATGATTTCGATGATCTCTTTGATGATGGCGATGATGATATTTTAAATCTCACCTCTGATAACAATTCCTAAATAAATTATGAAACAAAACTATTTCTTGTTGTTGTTTTTTTCATATATTTTTCTTTGTTTCATTTTGTTTTATTACTTATATTACACACGAATGTTGGTTTTTTTTTACTTTGTAGGCTAAATTATGGATAGTTTTTGTTTTTCTTCTTTTTTTTATACACAGTTATAAAATTATTTTAATTAAAAATGAAAACAAAATAAACTTAAGCAAGACTAGCACCTTTACAATAATATAAAACAAATACGGTGACTATATATATATAATTTAGGGGAAGCAAAATGTTATTTAAAAAAAAATTAACTAAAAATGTTTGTAAAAAATAATTAACTATAAAAGGGTATACATAATTATTGCAATTCTTTACTTTAGGTTTAGTTTGTATCAATACAAAAGAAATTAAAATGTGTTAAGTCCAAGGCTTTTTATACTTAAATTACTAATGTTTTTCAACTACTTTTTCTTAATAATTATTTTAATTTTTAGTAGTACTTTAAGATTTATATTGGAATTGTTTCTTTTTTTTTTAGATTCATTTAAATTTCCTTATTTATATGTACTTTTTGCCGAAAAATTTTTGTTGGTGAGTTGTGTGTTGTTGTGGTATGTGATAAATATTGTTTTCATTTTCATATGTGTGTGTGTTTGTTTTATAGTTAAAGAGCCATTTAATTAAGAAATATATTTTTTTAAAAAATACGTTAAAAACTTAAGAACTAAAACAAAAATTTAACCATCTAAAGGCGGCCCTAAATACACCATAGAAACCTCCGTATTACCATAAACAGCTGATACCGTGGGATAAAGTTTTTTATCCGGTAAACCTGTACAGGCAGTAAAATGAAATAAAAAGAAAAAAATATATTTATATCTTAAAAAACACTCACCTCTAAATGCAACACCTAAAAATTCATAATTTTTCTCAAATGATAATGTATTATCATCGCAGTCTAGTATAACACGTATTCTTTCGCCCACCTATTTAAGCGGAAAAGAAAAATTATTTCTATTTAAAATAATTTTGTTAAAAGAAATTTCATTATACCTGATATTTGGGAGCATTATTTAACAATGGATAGCTGCCTTGTACATCACCATTGTGTAATAAATGATTTTCTACTAAATTCCAACCCCAACTTTGAGCGTCTGATCCCAATAAGGCCACATAACCATGACACTGTAAAAGTGCTTCTTTCGTTGATATACCAACAACAGCCACTGTACCCAATGGTCCTTCCCATATCACCTCCCAGGTATGACGTCCCTCGCGAAAACCTATTTTACCTCTTGCTGCATCTGTACTTTGAGCAACGGGATTTCTAGAAAATAAAGAAAAATTTTGCTTAATAGAGAATTTCTATAGAAACGGAAGCTGCTTTGTAGAGTAATTTTCTATAGGAAAAGAGTTTGCTTTATATAGAATTATTTAATAGAAAAGTGCCTGCTTTTCTTTCTAAAGAAAAATTGTCAGCTTTGTAGAGTAATTTTCTTGAAGAATGTGTTTGCTTTAGAGGGATATTTTTCGATAGAAAAAGTGTTTGTGTAGTCGATTTCTATAAAAAGTGTCTGCTTTGTAGAGTAGTTTTTTGTATAAAATTTGTCTGCTTTGTGGAGACTTTTTCTATAGGAAGTGTCTGATTTGACGACTCGTTAACTATAGAAAGTAACTGCTTTGGAAAGACTCTTTTCTACACAAAATGTGTCTGCTTTTGTAGGCTAGTTTTCTACAGAAATGTCTCTGCTTTGTAGTTTCATTTTCTATAAAAAGTATCTGCTTGTTTTCCATATAGAAAGTATCTGCTTGGTAGGCTCAATATCTATAGAAAGTCTCAGAGTCGTTTTCTATAGAAAAAGTGTCTGCATTGTAGAGTCATTTGTAGTGTTGTTTTCTATAATTAATGTGTCTGCTTTGTAGGCTCGATTTCTATAGAAAAAGTGTCTGCTTTCTTGAGAAAGAGTGTCTGCTAAATATAGACGTTTTTTATAAAGAAAAACATCTGTTTTAGAAAGACTTTTTTGATAAAAAGACCCTGCTTTTTGGATACTTTGATGGGATAACTTTGAAAATTTTAAAAAGCTACTCACCTATGTAATGTAAAACCATTTCGTTTTATATAAACATTCCGCGAACAATCGAATGGATCCCAGGCATGATAAAAAGCTCTCAATTTCATTTTATATGTGGGCACCGACGAAAGTAAATCTGATTTTAGAGCCTCTTCGGGTAGTTTACGTATACAATATGTACGCCAGACATCACTATTCTCATCGTCTAGGAAATTTTTCCAACTTCGACAGACCAACATACAATTCCTAAGATCACGCAAATCCAAATATGAAAATATCACTTCCAAGACATTGTAATTAAGCATAGAAGCTATTAAATCAGTCATGATGTTGATGCTCCTTTAATAAATTTTTGAGTTTTTCAGTGTTTGGGTCTAAAAAAATTCTAGGTGATGACGTTAGCGAGACAAACGGTAGCAGCAGCAGCAACCCGTTGTCAGGTTGTGTTCCTTTATACGCTCACTTCTGCCGCACTTGAACACGAAATTCCTTTGTAAGACAACAATTCAATACATCACAATACAATGGCTTCAAGTGATTTTTTTTTATTTATAATTACTGACGTCTACCCCCTTTTTTTAAACCACTAACTCCTTTATAAATTCTTTCTTTGATTTCTAGCAACAACAGCAGAGTTAATTTTGGGGGTGGGTTCAGTGGCCGTTTGTCTTCACTTACACACAAATTATTGAATATTTTAGTTATTTGATTGTTTTATTTTATAATAAAGTAGTGAATATAATATTAATTTTTGTTTAATATTTATCCACTACAAAAATTTTCACCGAAAAAAGTGTATGTAAATATTTTGTAAAATATTAAATCGGCAAAACGTGTCTCTAGAGTAGTTGAGTTCTTAACTAAATGAAAATCAATGACAGCATTGACAGTTTGTCAAACAACAGGATGTTTCACATAATTTTGTTTGGCTTAGAACAACTCTGTGTTGTTAATGTAAACAAAAAACAACGTTACGTTTGTATTCAATAGGAATGTATGAAAATTAAGTTAAAATTGCAATTTCATTGAAATTTCTTAGAAAATTACAACAAATATATTGAAAAATAATGATTTTTCATAATAATTTTTATTTATTTAAGTTTTTTTATGATTTTTCATATTAATTTTCCATATCCTCTATATTTACTTTATCGTCTTTTTCAAGTTCTTGTTGCTTCTCCTCTTCTCTTTTATTTTCCTCCGCTTCTTTTTGTATTTTCTGCTCAAATAACAATTCTCTGGCTCGACATTCTTGCCGATAATATTTATTCAATATAATGGAGAAATAATAAAAAATTTCCACTGCTGAAACCATGCTCATGCCCACGAATAAACTGAAAGCGCTGCCTAAATTAGCTAAAAAATAAAATATTTATAAAATTTTTATTTGTAGTAATAGTTTACTACTTACAGACCAATGTCACCATATTGGATAAGAGATCATGACGTACTCGGCGAAAAACTTGAGAATTTATATAGACATGGACAACGCTATAGTCCTTTTTAATACCATCGCTGAAATAAAGTAAATATAAATAATACTATATGGCTTTGTAAAGGATTTTTCTATACAAAATAATGTCATCTTTAGAGAGGCTTTTTCTATAGAAAAAGGTTATTCTTTAGAGAGAAACTTATCTAAAGAAAAAAGTCACAATGAGGCACATTTCTGAAGAAACTGTCATGTCTTACTTACTAAAAGTTATCTATAGTGGGAGTATTCAATTGCAACGGTGCACTGGTGACCTGAACATCATACTCAATCTTTTCACAGCTTCTATAACAGGAACACTGAGTCGTCTTATAACGGCCAATAATAGCAGCTGCAAAAAAAAAAATTGCCAAATACTCTCTCTATCACTCGTTTTTTAATCGTTTATATCACTTTTTCTCTCTCACCAAAATTATCCACCAAACAAGGTATATCCTTATACGAACATATACGATCCTGAGTTCGATTACTAAAGAAAAAATACGTATAACAATTGCATAGTTTGAGCATTAATTCCACCCGACAATTAAGCTCACAATTAGCACCAATATACGAACGAAAAAAGGTCAAAGGCCTTTCATTGGGAAAAACACATTTACGATTTTCGAAGGCAAGATCTTTGACGGCTTGTGAACAAAATGTTTCGGTAGGTCGTACCGTCATGAAAACTTCTTCGTTGAGGGGTACAAATTTGATTATGGAGTGAGCACTGGGAAAGGCATTCGTTTGTTGTATGAGCACTTTGAAACCGTGGGAATAGGAGTAGATACGATCGAATATACTGTCATTGTAGTAGAGGATGAGTGAGAGACCATTGCGTAGTCCGGAATGGGCATAACGATTGGTAAAGTTGATGCTTAAGAAAGGGAAAAATATATTAAATTTTTTTTTTATAGTCTAGTCTATAGTGTAGTCTATAGTCTAGTATATAGTCTAGTCTATAGTCGAGTCTATAGTCTAGTTTATAGTCTACTCTATAGTCTGGTCTATAGTCTAGTCTATAGCCTATTCTATAGCCTTGTTTATAATCAAGTGTATACTAGAATATATAGTCTAGTGTATAGTCTAGTTTATAGTCTAATGTATAGTCTTGTCTATTGTCTACTTAGTATATAGTCTGGTCTATAGTCTTATCTACAGTCTAGTCTACTCTAGTCTATAGTCTAATCTATAGTCTAGTCTATAGTCTAATCTATAGTGTAGTCTAGTCCATAGTCTAGTTCATAGTCTAATCTATAGTCTAATCTATAGTCTGGTCTATAGAGTTCAAAATTTCTTCGGCAATAAATTTGAAAACTGAACACTCACACAGATTGATTTAAATTGAACGAACAGCAATAACCACTAAAAGTATGAGCAACTTGGAACAATCGGGTACAGGGTACAATCTCATCCTTATAACGACATTTATATATAATATCGCTACAATTCCAACTTATTTTTCCAACAAATTGTAAAACACTTAAATTATTGAGAATCAAAAGTTCCTCTAATAAATTCAATTCTTTAGGGGAATATTTAATGCCATCATACATGAAACCATAATTAGCATCTAAAAGATCTAAAATATCCGGCACCGAGGTAAAATTGGGTAAAATTCTGGAATGAGATTAAAGAAAAATTAAGAACATTTTGTAACGAAATCCGAAAACTCTTACAATGTCTCTAAAAACTCTTTAGATTTCTGCATATTATACATGACCTCCGGACAAATGGTGGTGGGGGGAAATATAAGACTTGAAATAGGGGCATGATCATTTTCCACATTCATGCGTGTAGGATTGCTGCTATAGTCGACATAAAAGGTAACCACCATGACCACAGCACAAATGAACATTATTAAGGAAATTAACATCCAAATAAATCTGAAAAATAAGATTTATTTCTATTTTATATTAAATCCTAGAAAGATATTCCAAAATTGTACCTTATATATTTATTAGTTTCCTCATCTTTGGTATATTTTAAGCCGTGAATACTGGTGGTATCACAAAAAGCATACCAGGTACGTTTGAGGGCTCCCCTTAAGGCGGTAATAGATTCATCTATATCTTCAGGTTGTAATTCGGCGTGACCCATGTTAAACACTAATAAATAGTTTCTTTAAGACCAGTTAACTCAAGAATAATTGTGTAAATCAAAAATTTCCTCTTTTTATAACAAAAATTTCCCCTCAACATTTTTAGTCAATTAAATATTTCATAATAAAAACATCCTTTTTTTTTACTGTGCAGCCTGACAACCCTTAATTATAATCATATTAAGGTCTGTTTGGTTGTCAATTGTATTTTACGTTGTAGCATACTTTAAGGCAGTTTATATAAATATAGAAGTTTTGTAGGGGAATTGTTATTGTTTTGAAATACATGACCAAAAGCGTGCATGTTGTATGATTTTGTGAAATGAAGTACCAACAGCCGAAATAGCTCAGTTGGGAGAGCGTTAGACTGAAGATCTAAAGGTCCCCGGTTCAATCCCGGGTTTCGGCATAACAATTTTTTTTTCTTTTTTTTTTTCTTTAGAAAATATTTATCTATAGAAAAATGTTCGGACAATGACAGTTTTTTTATAGAAAAATGTTCACTAAAGACAGTTTTCTATAGAAAAATTTTCACTAATTACAGTTTTCTATTGAAAATTCTTCATCAATGACGGTTTTCTATAGAAAAATTAAAAATGTTCAGCAATGACAGTTTTCTATAGATTTTAGGATTTTCTAAGTTCACCAATGAAATTATTCTGTACAAAAATATTCAACAATGTTCAACTATGACCGTTTTCTATGGAAAAATGTTCACCAATTAAACTTTTGTATAGAAAATTTTTCACCAATGATAGTTTTATATAGAAAAAAGTTGAAGGATACATTTTTCTATAGAAAAAAGTTCACCAATGATATTTTTCTATAGAAAAATGTTCACCAATGGAATTTTTCTGCAGAAAAAAGTTCACCAATGGAATATTTTTGTAAAAAAAAGTTCACGAATCAAATTTTTATATAGAAAAAAGTTCACCAATGAATTTATTCTGTAGAAAAATGTACACCAATGACAGTTTTCTATAGAAAATTTGTCAATAATGATAGTTCTCTATAGAAAAAAGTTCACCAATGTTAGTTTTCTATAGAAAAAATTTTACCAATGACAGTTTTCTATAGAAAAATGTTCATCAATTGAATTTTTCTGTAGAAACAAGTTCACCAATGACGTTTTTATATAGATTTTAGGATTTTTTCTAAAAATTTTTTAAAAAAATTGTTCAACAATGGATTTTTTTATAGAAAATTTTTCACTAATGTTAAATTTCTATAGAAAAATGTTCAACAATGACAATTTTTTATAGAAAAATGTTCACTAATGACAATTTTCAATAGAAAAAAGTTCACCAATGAAATTATTTTGTAAAAAAATGTTCACTAATGAAATTTTTCTGTAGAAAAATTTTCACCAATGACAATTTTCTATAGAAAAATTTTCACCAATGACAATTTTCAATAGAAAAAGGTTCACCAATGAAATTATTCTGTAAAAACATGTTCACCAATGAAATTTTTCTGTAGAAAAATGTTCACCAATGACAATTTTCTATAGAAAAATATTCACCAATGACAATTTTCTATAGAAAAATGTTCACCAATGAAATTATTCTGCAAAAAAATGTTCACCAATGACATTTTTCTATAGCAAAATATTCACCAATGACAATTTTCTATAGAAAAATGTTCACCAATGACAATTTTCTATAGAAAAAAGTTCACCAATGAAATTATTCTGTAAAAACATGTTCACCAATGACATTTTTCTATAGCAAAATGTTCACAAATGACTATTTTCTAAAGAAAAATTTTCACCAATGTTAATTTTCTATAGAAAAAAGTTCATCAATGTCAATTTTCTATAGCAAAAAGTTCACCAATGATATTTTACTTTAGAAAAATTTTCACTAAAGTTAATTTTCTATAGAATAGAATCTTCACCAATGAAATCAGAACGCATTCCCATAACTTCTACGTCATATTATTGAGATATTGTTTAAAGAAAAGATTTACAGCCTGTACCTCCCATCATAACAATATGGTCAAGGTAGAGATAACCAGGCATACATATAATAAATGACCAGTAAATCCCACAATATTAGACCTGCTTATCTTGGACTAGATAGTAAATAGAATTTTATATAAAAATCACAACAAAACCATAAAAAAACTTTAGTTTTTCATTAACTTTTGCTATAGAAAGATGTTAAAGACCTTTAAAACTATAATAACATTACTTCTGCTAACAATATTGCTGTCCCGATCAAATGGCCAGCATAATCCACATTGGTGGTCGAATCGCAACACCATAGTCCATTTATTCGAATGGAAATGGCTGGATATCGCGCGAGAATGTGAGGAGTTTTTGGCTCCTCGCGGTTTTGCTGGCGTACAAGTGTCTCCGGTAACGGAAAATGTTATTGTTGCCAACCGTCCCTGGTGGGAACGTTATCAACCGATGTCCTATAAGTTGCAAACACGTTCCGGTTCGGAGCAAGAATTTGCCGAAATGTGTCGTCGTTGCAATAATGTGGGCATACGTATTTATGTCGATGTTCTACTTAATCATATGGCTGCCGATCAATATCAGCCGGCGGTGGGTACAGCTGGCTCTATAGCTGATCCAGGGGCAAAGTCTTTCCCTGCTATACCATTTACCGAATTAGATTTTCATTCGACTTGCGAGATTTGGGATTGGAATGATCGTTATCAGGTGCAAAATTGTGAACTGGTGGGTTTGAAAGATTTGGATCAAAGCAGTGAATGGGTAAGGGAACGTTTGGTGGAGCTTTTGGATCATTTAGTGGAGTTGGGTGTGGCAGGTTTCCGGGTGGATGCAGCAAAACATATGAGGGCTAGTGATTTGGAGGTGAGAAATCAATAAATATTAGGTTTCTGTGGAAAAAAGTTCATTGGTGACATGTTTTCTATAGAAAAATTTCATTAGTGAACATTTTTCTATAGAAAACTGTCATTGGTGAACATTTTTCTATAGAAATTTGTCATAATTTCTATGAAAAACTGTCATTGCTGAAAATTGTTCTTTATATTTCTAACTCCCCAGATCATTTACAATCGTGTACGCGATTTAAATGTGGATCATGGTTTTGCCCCCAGCTCCCGCCCCTTTATCTATCAGGAAGTTATCGATCATGGCCACGAAACTGTCAGCAAATACGAATACAATCAATTGGGTACGGTAACAGAATTTCGTTTTTCCGAAGAAATCGGTAGAGCTTTTCGTGGTCACAATCAATTGAAATGGCTGCAGAATTGGGGCCCTCAATGGGGTTTTCTACCGAGTGAACATGCCTTAGTTTTCGTTGATAATCATGACAATCAACGTGATGGCGGAGAGGTTTTAACCTATAAAACTTCGAAACAATATAAAATGGCGACAGCTTTTGCTCTGGCATATCCTTATGGTATAACCCGTATTATGTCTTCCTTTGATTTTTCTGATCGTGATCAGCCACCTCCTCAAACGATCGCGGAAGAGATTATATCTCCCGAATTTGATGAGATCACTGGAGCTTGCACTAATGGCTGGGTTTGTGAGCACAGATGGCGTCAAATTTATAATATGATTGAGTTCAAAAATGTTGTAGGCCCGGCGGGCATTAATGACTGGTGGGATAATGGTGATAATCAAATTGCCTTTTGCCGTGGTAATCGGGGTTTTGTGGCTTTTAATGGTCAATCGTATGATCTAAAAGAACGTTTAATGACTTGCCTGGAACCGGGTGTTTATTGTGATGTTATTTCGGGTTCAAAAGTTAATGGTCAATGTACTGGTAAAACGATCTTAGTGGAATTATGGGGTTATGCTGATATCTTTATAGGTTCCCAGGAAGAAGATGGTGTTTTGGCTATACATCAAGATTCCAAATTGTAAAAAACAGGGACCTAATGGAAAAATAAAACTCAGATGATTTAAATTTTCAAAAATACAATACATTTTTTTTTTTATTGAAAAACATTTTTATTTTGGATTTGGGGAATTTTTAAACATCAATTATGGTTTAATTTACAAATTTTGGGGGGAAATTTAATAAAATCTGTAATTAAATTTGTTATTAAAAAGTATTTTTGTGCTGGGTAGTGAAAACTTAGAAAATTTAATAACTTATGATAATATTTATTAAAATTATTTCAAAAATCTTTAGAAAATAAGTTAAACCTGGTTTAGTTAAACTTAATAGAAACAAGTTTAACTTAATAAAACTATATTTTTAAAAATAAACTAAAGTTTTATTAAAGAAAATGCTGAATTTATAGATTTTTTAATTAAAAACTAGTTTAAACTCGGTTTAGTTAAACTCGCTTAAATAAAGTTTAACAAAAATTAATCACACATTTTTAATAATCAACAATATTTTATTGGAAAAAGTTATATGTTTTTAAATTTTAACTGAACTGAAGTTAAACTTGGTTTAATTAAACTTTATGAAAACAAGTTTAACCTTAAGAAACTATTATTTTATAAATTACATTAAATGTTATTAAAGAAAATTCAAAAATTTTAGATTTTTATAGAAAAAATGTTTTAAACTTAGTTTAGTTAAACTGACTAAAATAAAGTTTAACGCAAAATAATAATATATTCTTAATAATAACATACTGCTTATTAGGAAAAGTTAAAGTTTGACAAATTTCAATAAAATTTTGTTTAAACTTGGTTTAGTTAAACTTAATAAAAACAAGTTTAAGCTTATAAAACTAAATTTTCTTATATAAAACAAAGTTTTACTAAAGAAAATCTAAAATTTTTTTAATTTTTCTATAAAAACGGGTTAAACTTGGTTTAATTAAACTTAATAAAAACAAGTTTAACACTTAAAAACAAAATATCTAGGTAGTTTCAATCAAATTTAAAAATATTTTATAATAAACCCAGCAATTTGTATTATTTTTAGTTGATTTTTATGAAATTTTTAAGTATTTTTTTGTTTAATTTTTTTTTTAATTTATTTAAAATATGTTTAATTTGTTTGTTTATAATAAATATAATAATATCTTCTATTTAACTGTTGTAATAATTAATAAATATTTTTTTTTAATTTTCCTCTCCTCTCATACAAAAAACAACATTTCAGTTTAAAGTTTTTTTTTTAGGTTATAATAATGATTTTATAAAATATATTATTAGTTTTAATATTAATAAATAATTTATGGCTGTTGTGGTTAAAAATCCTTAGCAAAAACTGCAAATAGAAAAAGTTTTTTTTTAAAAACTTTAATAAATTTTGGGGAATTTCATTTTTTATTTTTTAAAAAGTTAGAAAGCCAAACATTTATTTGCAACATTGCTTTTGTATATGTACTACAAATTAAAAGTTTATAAATCATATAAGCAAATTATAAAAATCAAAGAAAAAAAAAAAACTTGTTCTACTTGCATTCGTTTAATAAAAGAAATTATAAGTTTATTTTAATATTTATTAAAGTTGTTTAAATAAAACTAAATAATGAAGCTATTAAACAACATAAATAAGTAAATTTTTATAAATAAAATAACCTCCATTAAGAAAAAAAAAAAAAATAAAAGTTTTTACTTAGTTTAAGCGTTTCCATTTTGTAAACAATTGGCATCTCTGTTTTTAAGTGACAAGTAATTGATAAACAAATGCATTGATTTGTTTTGTTCTGATGCAGGTATGGACCCCCGCAACATTTTAGCTACAGTATAGTCTATAGTCTAGCCTATAAACTAGTCTATAGTCTAATCTATAGTCTAGTCTAGTCTAATCTATATTCTATAGTCTAGTCTATAGTCTAGTCTATAGTCTAATCTATAGTCTAGTCTATAGTCTAGTCTATAGTCTAGTCTATAGTCTAGTCTATAGTCTAATCTATAGTCTAGTCTATAGTCTAGTCTATAGTCTAGTCTATAGTCTAGTCTATAGTCTAGTCTATAGTCTAGTCTATAGTCTAGTCTATAGTCTAGTCTATAGTCTAGTCTATAGTCTAGTCTATAGTCTAGTCTATAGTCTAGTCTATAGTCTAGTCTATAGTCTAGTGTATAGTCTAGTATATAGTCTAGTGTATAGTCTAGTCTGTAATCTAGTCCATAGTCTAGTCTAGTCTAGTCTAGTCTAGTCTAGTCTATAGTCTAGTCTAGTCTATAGTCTAGTCTATAGTCTAGTCTATAGTCTAGTCTATAGTCTAGTCTATAGTCTAGTCTATAGTCTAGTCTATAGTCTAGTCTATAGTCTAGTCTATAGTCTAGTCTATAGTCTAGTCTATAGTCTAGTCTATAGTCTAGTCTATAGTCTAGTCTATAGTCTAGTCTATAGTCTAGTCTATAGTCTAGTCTATAGTCTAGTCTATAGTCTAGTCTATAGTCTAGTCTATAGTCTAGTCTATAGTCTAGTCTATAGTCTAGTCTATAGTCTAGTCTATAGTCTAGTCTATAGTCTAGTCTATAGTCTAGTCTATAGTCTAGTCTATAGTCTAGTCTATAGTCTAGTCTATAGTCTAGTCTATAGTCTAGTCTATAGTCTAGTCTATAGTCTAGTCTATAGTCTAGTCTATAGTCTAGTCTATAGTCTAGTCTATAGTCTAGTCTATAGTCTAGTCTATAGTCTAGTCTATAGTCTAGTCTATAGTCAAGTCTATAGTCTAGTCTATAGTCTAGTCTATAGTCTAGTCTATAGTCTAGTCTATAGTCTAGTCTATAGTCTAGTCTATAGTCTAGCCTATAGTCTAGCCTATAGTCTAGTCTATAGTCTAGTCTATAGTCTAGTCTATAGTCTAGTCTATAGTCTAGTCTATAGTCTAGTCTATAGTCTAGCCTATAGTCTAGCTATAGTCTAGTCTATAGTCTAGTCTATAGTCTTAGTCTATATGTCTAGTCTATAGTCTAGTCATATAGTCTATAGTCTATAGTCTAGTCTATAGTATAGTCTATAGTCTAGTCTATAGTCTAGTCTATAGTCTAGTCTATAGTCTAGTCTATAGTCTAGTCTATAGTCTAGTCTATAGTCTAGTCTATAGTCTAGTCTATAGTCTAGTCTATAGTCTAGTCTATAGTCTAGTCTATAGTCTAGTCTATAGTCTAGTCTATAGTCTAGTCTATAGTCTAGTCTATAGTCTAGTCTATAGTCTAGTCTATAGTCAGTCTATAGTCTAGTCTATAGTCTAGTCTATAGTCTAGTCTATAGTCTAGTCTATAGTCTAGTCTATAGTCTAGTCTATAGTCTAGTCTATAGTCTAGTCTATAGTCTAGTCTATAGTCTAGTCTATAGTCTGGTCTATAGTCTAGTCTATAGTCTAGTCTATAGTCTAGTCTATAGTCTAGTCTATAGTCTAGTCTATAGTCTAGTCTATAGTCTAGTCTATAGTCTAGTCTATAGTCTAGTCTATAGTCTAGTCTATAGTCTAGTCTATAGTCTAGTCTATAGTCTAGTCTATAGTCTAGTCTATAGTCTAGTCTATAGTCTAGTCTATAGTCTAGTCTATAGTCTAGTCTATAGTCTAGTCTATAGTCTAGTCTAGTCTAGTCTAGTCTATAGTCTAGTCTATAGTCTAGTCTATAGTCTAGTCTGTAGTCTAGTCTATAGTCTAGTCTATAGTCTAGTCTATAGTCTAGTCTATAGTCTAATCTATAGTCTAGTCTATAGTCTAGTCTATAGTCTAGTCTATAGTCTAGTCAATAGTCTAGTCTATAGTCTAGTCTATAGTCTAGTCAATAGTCTAGTCTATAGTCTAGTCTATAGTCTAGTCAATAGTCTAGTCTATAGTCTAGTCTATAGTCTATAGTCTAGTCTATAGTCTAGTCTATAGTCTAGTCTATAGTCTAGTCTATAGTCTAGACTATAGTCTAGTCTATAGTCTAGTCTAGAGTCTAGTCTATAGTCTAGTCTATAGTCTAGTCTATAGTCTAGTCTATAGTCTTGTCTATAGTCTAGTCTATAGTCTTGTCTATAGTCTAGTCTATAGTCTTGTCTATAGTCTAGTATATAGTCTAGTCTATAATTTAGTCTATGGTCTAGTCTATAGTATAGTCTATGGTCTAGTCTATAGTCTAGTTAAGTCTATAGACTAGTCTATAGTATAGTCTATTCTATAGTTTAGTATAAGGACAAGCCTATAAACTAGTCAATAGTCTAAAGTCTTGTCTATAGTCTGGTATATAGTTTAATTTACAGTCTAGTCTATAGTCTAGTCTATAGTCTAGTCTATATGCCAGTCTATCCTATAGTCTAGTCTATAGTCCAGTCTATAGTCTTGTATATAGTTTAGTCTAACATATAGTATAGACTAGTTTATAGTTCAGTCTATTGTCTGTTCCATAGTCTAGTCTATAGTGTTGTATTATTGTTATAAGTTAGTACTAATTTAAAAATTAAATTTTCCATGTCTGTCATTTGTTGCGATTGTTTTCTTGCAGTGTGAGTGTTTTTGTTATTGTTTGCTCTTTAAAGTAAACAAACCATTACATTGTATTTGTTATGACAATGTTTTGTTTACGTTTGTTATAGTTTTACAGTGCTTGTTAAACTGTAATGGAGGTTATTTAGAAAAAATGCGGCACAGCCGTATTTTAGCTTTGTTTTTATTATAAAAAAAGCTCTAAATTTTAGATTTAACAAGCCAAATTAACTACTAATATACATATAAATATTATAATTAATTTTCATTTAAAAGATATGTTTTTATATATAAATTAAGTTTTGTTTTTTTTTTTTATATATTTAACATTTACATTAAATTTAATAAAAAGTACGGCCCCTTGACCAGCTTAAAAAATGTTTATTATTAATAATAATATTTCTTTAATAAAAAAATATTAAGTTTTTTTTTTATAAATTTTTATATACTTTAACAGGAACCATTTAAGACATTTTACATTGAAAAAGTGGGGAAAATTATTTATTTAATTTATGATAATTTTAGTTTAAATATTAGACACTTATTTGTAAAAAAACTTTTTATTAATTAAAAACTTTAACATTTATCAGGTAATGGGGTTTTTAATATAATAAATTTTTTTTATGTGTTTAAATGTTTATTCTTGTAAAAGTTGGTTTTTAAAGGGCTACAACAGACTTTTGGGGGTTTTGGGTTTTTTATATGTATTTCACTTTGATTTTATAAGTTATTGTTTTGTTTTTATTATTTTTTTTTTAATAAAAAACACTGAGAGATTGTCAAAAAATTTTGTGAAGTGCTCCTTATTGCTCCTTTATATATATTTTTTTTAAATTTTGTTACAAAAAGGGTTTGATTTTTATTTCAAGTTTATGTTAAATTTCCATATTTTCTTATGTACACAGCATTGGTCAGCTAACTAGCATGAAATTTACAAACTTGGTTTAGTTAAACTCAATTATGAGTTATAAAATCCTTTATTTTAAAAATCACTACAACTTTTAACTAATAATTTTATAGTTTAGCGCAAAAATGTTATTATAAAACTATAATGTTTTTTTTGATTCATTTCTGTTTAAACTTGGTTTAGTTAAACTTAATTAAAACAAGCTTAAGATTTAAATTTATCATTTTTGTAACTAAGAACAACATTGTATAATAAAAATCGCCGATTTTTGGATTTTTGTTGAATTTTAGTTTAAACTTGGTTTAGTTAAACTTGTTTAAACAAAGTTTAACTAGAAATGTTTATATATTTTTATAATTTACTTAAAACTTTATTGAATAATAACAAAATTTCTTATGTTGAAACAAAATTTGACTTAAACCTGGTTTAGTTAAACTTAATTAAAACAAGTTTAAGGGCTTTTAATAACATATTTAAAATGTAATTAGATGACCAATACTGTTTGCTTTAAAATTTTGAAAAATCTTTTAAAATTTATAAAGAATTTAAAAAAAATTTGGTGAATTTTTTTAATATAAAACGGGAATTTGTTTTCTTATAAATGGTGCTAGTTAGGTGACATAAAACATTTAAACATTAATTTAAACAATTATTTTAGATTTAGAAGAAAAATATCTAAAACATAGTTGTTATTATTTTGTTTGCCTAAGTGTGCTTCTTAGTTGACCAACACTGTGAAATATGAAATATGGAAAAGATGTATATTTAAATTTATTTAACTGCTTGTTCTTGGATTTTATAGGGAGTTTCACATTTATATGTAAATATTTAAATGATTTTGTTTTTTTTTTAAGAAAAAAATTATTGTTTTTATTATCAAATGGGAGGGGGTTTATGCAATCATAAGATGGCGCTTGTTTTTTTAATTTTTAGAAAAAAAGAAAAGAAAACACAATTTGTTAACAAAATAACGTATACCATTTGTTTTTTTAGTTTTTCAAATATCCAACTCTGTCTTTTGTTTTCTTAAAGAGTTGCCACACGTTTATTTTACTTTCCCTTAACCTTAAAATTGTGTTTTCTTGTTTTTTTTTATTTTAAGTTTAAATAGTTTCAATATTTTCATAACTAATACTTTCCGGGCAGACTTTTTTGTAGTTTCTTTCCTGGTTTCTTTGCTGGTGGTTCCCAAATGAAAAGTAAAAAGATTGTCTGCTTAGAAAACCTTTTTGTTAAAACTCTATCTAACCTACACCTTGAGCTTTAGTTTAGAATCGTTTGATAATTTCGCTTAATGCCTAATTATATAATTTTACTCTAAATTTTACTTCCCCTTAAGTGAAGATCTTTCCCAGTATTACCTATATTTCATTAACTACTTATTCCTCTATTCTTCTCCATTTGTCCTAAACACTTTTGCCCACAGTTTGTAAACGCCTGCGTCTACTATCTCTGCGTCGATATCTATCGATTATGCGACTCCTATGTCTTTCGGGACATAAAGCTTCAGGAGAGCTGTCCACCTTTTTCAAGACTATACGAAAAGTAAAAGTATGTTTGGGTGAAGCACTGGTAGCTCGTCTAGGAGAGGGCGGATCAAATTCACTGCCTGAGGAAAAGCCCCCACAGCCCGCACTACTACCCCCAGCAGCACTTAAAGCTCTGGGTGTGCCATTGGCATAACCCGAGGGTGTGGACATAGAGCCGGTGGAAAATTGTTGTGTCAATACCGAACTGGGTCGTGGCTCAAAGATCGAGGCACATCTTTGATCGGTGCACAAGAATGTCTTAACTTCTTCCTCTTTCTGTTTGATGGTCAAGGGGAAATGTTTTTTACTGGGATCAGCAAAAGGACTGCGTTGTGGTGGCTCATGATGGGGCACACTGGAGGAACTGGAGTCGTAGCTATCACGTGAACTATAATTCGAAGAAGTTTGATTGGATAGAGGACTGCGTGCACGTGAAAAGGCACTAAAGGGTGATATATGCAAAGATCTAAAGGTTTCGGTCTTTTGTTTCTTAGTCATGGGAAAATTGGGGGACCTAACCGTACTCAAACCCATACCGGAGACACCCATGCCAGCACCACTAGCCTCGGAGGGGGTATAATCAAAGTGAGTCTCCAAAGAAGATTTCCTGCCATTAGAGGAATTGCTTCTTTGAAAAGTCTCTGCATCCACTAATTCTATGGAAGATTTTCTCAAATCAATACTAGACTTTTTCACCTTTTCATCCATATCTACTATTTCAAAACTGGAAGATTGATCTTCATAACTGGTGGATTGGTAGCGTGAGATATCAAAACTGGTTTCACGCGAGGAATAGGGACAATCAAAACTTGATTCTGCCCTGCTGGACTTGCGATCGCCTTCCACCATTTCAAAGCTATCACCACCCGATTCTAAACGTTGTAAACTTACATCGGTATCAGCGCCCGGACTGCGTAAGGTCTCTAAGAAAGGTGAACGGGGAGGATCAAAAGAAGAACGCCTAGAAGGCGGTTCAAATTCTATAATAGGACACTGTAAAGGAGACTTCTCTAGAGAAGAACCCAAAGTGGCCGCCTCTAAAGCCTTTTTAGCGGCCACCTCCGCCTCTTCGGTTTCTTTTTTCAAATCTATGAGATTTACATAAATCGGTTCCTCTTTGTAGCCCTTTAAAATCTCAACTAATTCCGCACGAAAATCTTCCGGTATTATCAAATCATTCGAATCCGATTCACGTTCTTCGCTAATGCGCGGTTCGATGGGTTCACGACTTTCAGAGCGACGCTGAAAATGATGAACCGCTCCCGAGTTTTCGGTGGTTAAAGAAGAAATTTTCAAAGAATTATTGATTTCTTCCACGAGATTAGCTAAAATATTATCGGTCGTAGGATCGCCTTGTTCAGCGCCATCTTCTGGTTCTTCCTCGAGTTTCTTATCATGCTTGATATAGGATTCACCTACCTTTTCGAAATGGACATTGGCCAGCTCGAACGGTATATCGCTTAAAGGTGTTGCTCTACCCGAACCGCCGCTGCCTTCATGAATATTCAATTGTCCACTACCGCCACCAGCCGATGAAGTACCCGTTGAATCTGAACTGGGCCGTTTGCTATCATTCGATTGTGTTTGTTGTTGCTGCTGCTGTTGTTGTTGCTGTTTCGTTTTCTCCTCATCTCCGCGGGCAGATCGACGTAGTTTCAAGGACATTTTAGCGTAGTGTGAGAATTTCAATGACATCTTTGGTTCGAATCCAACTTCGGACATTTGTTTGACTACAGCACTCTTTGCAGCCGTCGACGAGGCGGCCGGACTGGCTGAAAAAGTACTTTGGCGTATTAGCGGTCCACTAGATGTACCCGATTCGGCTCTGGTAAAAGCATTAGCAAAGCGATTCGTGCGCGTCGATATGTGTTTTGAGGGTTTGCGCACAAAAGCCAAAATCTCACGCATTACGCTCTTCTTTTCCGGTTGCTGCTGTTGATCTTTGGCATCGGCGCCGGACTTTGCTTCAGCTTTTTCCTGCTCCTCCCGTTCACGTTGCTCCAAGAGCTTTTGGTTTTCTAGAGATTTTTCCATATTGCTGCTTTCGGCCATGCGATAGGTTTCGGCTGGATTGGAAACCGTTATGGGCGGTATGGGACCTATGGGACTGCGTTTATCGCCACTGAAATAAATTGGTGTGAAAAGATTGATAGAAGGTCTCTTGTAGCTGGTGGGAGTGCGAGCATCATCTGGTTCTGTGGCCGCATCACAGGTGGATCTACCATGAGCATCTTGTACATGCACCGTAGAAGTAGGACTTCTGCGTGACATCTGAGAAAAATCCAAAGGAGCAGCACTTCCCACTGGAGAGCGTCTTTCCTGGGTGTGTATGCTGAAGGTGGGACTGCGTCTATCTCCTGTAGGTGATCTGGCGGTAGGTGTGGTTGAACCAAAACCCAAATGCAAAGGCAATTCATTGGGTGATTTTAAACGATCATTGGCTACAAGTAGAGGACTGCGCCGTCCCTGAGGACTGCGATCATTATTAAAACCCACCGGACTTTTTCTACCCTGGGCCAAGGATAAAGAACCGGTCATGCTGCTTTTGCGTTTGTGTGAAGCCCTTAAAGTGCCCTGTCTGGATAAAGTGGTGGGCGTTTTCTGTGACACACTACCCGGACTTTTCGATTCAGGATGCGGCAATATGGGACTTTTGGGTGTATGAGGACTAAGCCCCTTATCGTTGGTCGTCAGCATGGCATTCAAAGTCAAAGGTCCCTGAGGATTTATGGGACTGCGGCGATCGCTGGGACTGCGGCGTGTGCGAAAACTTTGCGATTTAGCTTTGCGTATTTTTGGCAGGGATTGATTGTGTTTGTGACGTCCATGTGTTGAGTGATGGGAGGAGGAGGAGGAGGGGCCGTTCAACTTATGTTAGTTGGTATTATGTGGGCCACTGGTGGGATCGCTGCTGCCGCTGGAGCTCAAAGTTGTATTCGAACCATAGGGATCAAGTGAACTCTGCACGGACATCGATCTGCCTTGATTTTGTCGAGCCCTTCTCACTCGACTAGAGTTGGGAGACAATTTTCCGGGGTCGATACTTTCTGGGTCTGCCTGCAATGGTTAGAATCAGACATAAAGGGGGGACACAAGGGACGACAATCAATAACGCCCATGATAATGTTTACGTTCAACGTTCAGCAAGATCATGAGAGTTTTTAATTGAGGAAAATTGGAAAAATATGAAAGCGTTAATTTTTGTAAGCAATTTTTTTTTTGTTATAAAAAAAGCCAATTTTGTTAATTGTTTTAATCTTTAAAATTCGTTTTCAAAATAAAACTATTTCTAGGACTTACCTGGTAGGCCAAAGCATTCATTATAATGGAATAGGGCACCAAACCCAAAGGATGTATTTCACGCATCAAAACATTGGCGGGTATTTTATGGAATTGTATATATTCCAGGAAATTACCCAAAATCTCTTTCATATCGATATTCTGAAAACAGAGAAAGGTTTCAAATACCGTTCTTTTCGTTTGTAAATGGATTTAGTTGTCCTTACCGGATTATTATCATTATATTTCTTGCTCCACATTAAAGCTGCCTGAAACTTGGTAAACTCATCGGCTCTTAGTTCTTCACGGGCCAAAATCAATCTAACCACATGTTGAGGCAATAGAGTAAAACTACCCAAATTCAAAACTTCATTGCCATGTTCATCGACAAATTCCAAAACTTTCTGAACCAAACTTTTAGTACATTTGTACTGGATATAACGTTCGGCCGAGGACAATAAAGCGCAAACCGTATCCACATTAATACAACACTGGACAAAACCACCACAGGCCCGTCTCAGTTCCTCCAAACCATAATAATCGGCAGCATTCATAACTCCTATAAAATAAGAGAATCATTATGATCTTTATAATAACTCCAATGTTTTCATCCACTTACCCAACAAAGTTCGGGGCTGTAGGGTTACACATCCTGTATGTATGTATTCGATTAGTTGACGGAAAACATCCGGTTCAAATTCTTCTATAATCAAGGTTTGATGTTGTTGACCCGCAGGCTAAAAACAGGAATATGTAATAATTTTTTTAGTTTATATCAAAATTTTAAAAGGTTTTGCATATCATAGACATTTAAGAAAATCTCGCATTTCCATAATATAGTTGTAAATAGGTTAAAAATACATATTTTAAGGGAATGAAATATATTTTTCACAATAGCTTCTAAATTTTTTGATATTTAGGTTAAATTAGTTAAAAATTAAGTAAAATTCTTTAAAAAGTTACTCTCTTCCAATTCATAATAAAAAAATTCTAACTCAATTTTCAGTTAAAAACAAATTTCATTATGAATAGAGAAAGATCTCGCGAAAGATAGAGAGAAATGTTTATAAACATGTTGCCTAAATATTTAAACAAGGTTACCCACTTATTACACTTTTCTAAAGTTGGCAACTTTATTTTAATATCAGCATTTGGCAACATCTTTATAAATTTTTAAGAAAACTTGTTTAAATTAAAAGTTTAATAAGTTTTTATTAAAATTTGATCATAAATTAAAAAAAGATACTTTATTTTCTATATTCGAGTAGTAAAATTTAGACACTGAGTAAATGTTGAAAGGAATTTGTTAAGAAAAAATAGTAATAGTTTCCTAACAACTAAGATAATTATAGTTAAAGTAAAAATTTAGTAAAAAATCAAGTTCAGTTGAAAGTAGTAAAAAGTTTTTGAAAGAAAATATTTCATAATAGTTTAAGGAATTGAATTAGTGTCAGATTTCTTCGAGAAAAGGAATAGCTTTAAACGGACTATCAGTTAATACAGTCAGTGGACTTAATAGGGTTTCTAAATGTTACTTTTGTGTTATCCGTAATGGATCGTACCTCATCCTACCACTAGTGTGGCAGACAGACAGAGAAATAAGTCTATACTATAAAGACCTCGTAATTTGGCGAAAGAAGGTAGCACAAAACAGGAGGTTTTGTGGCAATCAAGCTAGATCATGTCAGATTTTTAATCGAACAAACATGTGGCGTCAAAGAATGAATCTTTCTTTGCGAAAATCGACTCGAAAGATCCGCCTAGCCGTGCAAAAATGAATGGTAAGGTAGACAAACAAAGCACGTGTTTGTGTGACAGACAGTGAGTAGTCTTTTCTATAGTCTAGTCTATAGTCTAGTCTATAGTCTAGTCTATAGTCTAGTCTATAGTCTAGTCTATAGTCTAGTCTATAGTCTAGTCTATAATCTAGTCTATAGTCTAGTCTATAGTCTAGTCTATAGTCTAGTCTATAGTCTAGTCTATAGTCTAGTCTATAGTCTAGTATATAGTCTAGTCTATAGTCTAGTCTATAGTCTAGTCTATAGTCTAGTCTATAGTCTAGTCTATAGTCTAGTCTATAGCCTAGTCTACAGTCTAGTCTATAGTCTAGTCTAGTCTAGTCTATAATCTAGTCTATAGTCTAGTCTATAGTCTAGTCTATAGTCTAGTCTATAGTTTAGTCTATAGTCTAGTCTATAGTCTAGTCTATAGTCTAGTCTATAGTCTAGTCTATTCTATAGTCTAGTCTATAGCCTAGTCTATAGTCTAGTCTATAGTCTAGTCTATAGTCTAGTCTATAGTCTAGTCTATAGTCTAGTCTAGACTAGTCTATAGTCTAGTCTATAGTCTAGTCTATAGTCTAGTCTATAGTCTAGTCTATAGTCTAGTCTATAGTCTAGTCTATAGTCAAGTCTATAGTCTAGTCTATAGTCTAGTCTATAGTCTAGTCTATAGTCTAGTCTATAGTCTAGTCTATAGTCTAGTCTATAGTCTAGTCTATAGTCTAGTCTATAGTCTAGTCTATAGTCTAGTCTATAGTCTAGTCTATAGTCTAGTCTATAGTCTAGTCTATAGTCTAGTCTATAGTCTAGTCTATAGTCTAGTCTATAGTCTAGTCTATAGTCTAGTCTAGTCTATAGTCTAGTCTATAGTCCTAGTCTATAGTCTAGTCTATAGTCTAGTCTATAGTTAGTCTATAGTCTAGTCTATAGTCTAGTCTATAGTCTAGTCTATAGTCTATTCTATAGGTCTAGTCTATAGTCCTAGTCTATAGTCTAGTCTATAGTCTAGTCTATAGTCTAGTCTATAGTCTAGTCTATAGTCTAGTCTATAGTCTAGTCTATAGTCTAGTCTATAGTCTAGTCTATAGTCTAGTCTATAGTCTAGTCTATAGTCTAGTCTATAGTCTAGTCTATAGTCTAGTCTATAGTCTAGTCTATAGTCTAGTCTATAGTCTAGTCTATAGTCTAGTCTATAGTCTAGTCTATAGTCTAGTCTATAGTCTAGTCTATAGTCTAGTCTATAGTCTAGTCTATAGTCTAGTCTATAGTCTAGTCTATAGTCTAGTCTATAGTCTAGTCTATAGTCTGTCTATAGTCTAGTCTATAGTCTAGTCTATAGTCTAGTCTATAGTCTAGTCTATAGTCTAGTCTATAGTCTAGTCTATAGTCTAGTCTATAGTCTAGTCTATAGTCTAGTCTATAGTCTAGTCTATAGTCTAGTCTATAGTCTAGTCTATAGTCTAGTCTATAGTCTAGTCTATAGTCTAGTCTATAGTCTAGTCTATAGTCTAGTCTATAGTCTAGTCTATAGTCTAGTCTATAGTCTAGTCTATAGTCTAGTCTATAGTCTAGTCTATAGTCTAGTCTATAGTCTAGTCTATAGTCTAGTCTATAGTCTAGTCTATAGTCTAGTCTATAGTCTAGTCTATAGTCTAGTCTATAGTCTAGTCTATACTCTAGTCTATAGTCTAGTCTATAGTCTAGTCTATAGTCTAGTCTATAGTCTAGTCTATAGTCTAGTATAGTCTAGTCTATAGTCTAGTCTATAGTCTAGTCTAGTCTATAGTCTAGTCTGTAGTCTAGTCTATAGTCTAGTCTATAGTCTAGTCTATAGTCTAGTCTATAGTCTAGTCTATAGTCTAGTCTATAGTCTAGTCTATAGTCTAGTCTATAGTCTAGTCTATAGTCTAGTCTATAGTCTAATCTGTAGTCTAGTCTATAGTCTAGTCGATAACTAGTCTAGTCTATATTCTAGTCGATAGTCTAGTCGATAATATGGTCTATCGTGTAGTCTTTAATCTAGTCTATAGTTTAATTTAAAGTAAAGACTTCGAGAAGTTTAGTCTAAAGAAGTTTAGTCAAGTCTAGACTATGTATAGTCAACCTAAAGATTTGTAAATACGAACCAATTGGTTTCGGGTATACATGTTATAAGTAGTACATATATGATAGATCATAAATATTTTTCTTTAAAATATATTTGTACTTGTGTATACAATGGAAACTCAATCCAAAATTTTGTTAAAAAAATATAAGTGCAAAATAATAAAGCATGCAAATTTTCCAAAAAAGATTTCAATTAAGCAAAAAAAAGTGTAAATGTTAAAAATGGCAAAAAGTAGGTTAGGAACCCTTTGGTTATGATTAGATTATGATTACAATAGACACCAATAAAAACTAATTCGATTAAGTAGTATATAATGTCAATAATATATGATCATGGAAGCAATTCAGAAAAATGATTTCAAAATCCAAATAAATACGAATGTATAAAATGGACGAACGAACGAGCGAACGAGCGTGTGAATTGAACTGAACAATCTCATACTATAAAACCAGGCAAATTTTCAAGTTAATTTTGTTTATAAATGACAACTCAAGTGACAGTTAGAGATATAAAGAGTTAATGACATGTAAAGAATGAAATTTTGAAATGTTTTTTTTTTTTTTTGTTTTTTCGAAACCAACTTGAAAATGTACTTTACCTCAGGTATCGGAGATAATTGTTGGGTAAAACCACTTCTCTATATATATATAAATTTTTTGGTTTGAAAATGAAAATGTAATGGGAAAGTTAACGGTTTTTAAATGATCTCAATGAATAAATGTATGATAATTGTTTGGCTTATAAATTTGAACAAAATTTATTATAGCGAAAAAAAAAATTACACTTGAATTAAGTTCAAAAAATGAAAGAAAAATTGAAAAATAAATTAAAGGAATCATTTGCTCACCTGTTGAGCAGCATTTTGTAAATTCAATAAAGGCTCCGAGGAACGTTTAAGGAATAAACGCAACTTATTTTCCTTGGTTGAGGTTTCGCGTTTTCTTTGCGGCGAGGGAGCAGCATAAAGCATTTTGGCAAAGACCCTTGAACGGGAAGCTAAAACGGCCTGTAAAATATATCTCAGTTATCAGTGGATCAATAAAACTTAATGTCAACTACTTACCTTCACCGCACATACTGGCTCTCGTGTGTCACCCACCAAAAATGTTACATCACACAACTCTGGCATAGAGGCCAGAAATTTCATATCCTCCGCCAGTCCAGTTTTATTTTCAAAAGTAGATAAGTCCGGCTCTGCGTCAGCCATACCGGGTAATGTTAAAGCTTCAGGCATTGGGGTTTCTAAAGATGCGTAGTTTTGTATTAACAAAATTATTATAAAATTTACTTCTTTATTAAATTAGTTTAGAAATAATTTAAAAAAAATTTTAGTAATTTTTCATTTCCATAAAAAATAGGGTTAGGAGTTAGTTAATTTAAAAAAACAATTGGAATTGGTAAAAAATTTTTACAAAAATATATACAATCTTAATAAAAGGTGCTAAAAACTGTGGAAGGGATCAGCTGATAATAACATTAGCTCAACACCGAACTAAAGGATATGTAACACAGTACTAAGTTAGACAATAATCTGGTTTATAGTCCAGATTATAGATTTGACTATAGACTAGACTATATATGGACCACAGATAAGACTAGAACTGAACTAGAATTGAACTAGAATTGAACTAGAACAGAACTAGAGCTGAACTAGAACTGAACTAGAACTGAACTAGAACTGAACTAGAACTGAACTAGAACTGAACTAGAACTGAACTAGAATAGAACTGAACTAGAACTGAACTAGAACTGAACTAGAACTGAACTAGAACTGAACTAGAACTGAACTAGAACTGAACTAGAACTGAACTAGAACTGACTAACTAAATAGAACTGAACTAGAACTGAACTAGAACTGAACTAGAACTGAACTAGAACTGAACTAGAACTGAACTAGAACTGAACTAGAACTCAACTAGAACTGAACTAGAACTGAACTAGAACTGAACTAGAGCTGAACTAGAACTGAACTAGAACTGAACTAGAACTGAACTAGAACTGAACTAGAACTGAACTAGAACTGAAATAGAACTGAACTAGAACTGAACTAGAACTGAACTAGAACTGAACTAGAACTGAACTAGAACTGAACTAGAATTGAGCTAGAACTGAACTAGAACTGAACTAGAACTGAACTAGAACTGAACTAGAACTGAACTAGAACTGAACTAGAACTGAACTAGAACTGAACTAGAACTGAACTAGAACTGAACTAGAACTGAACTAGAACTAGAACTGAACTAGAACTGAACTAGAACTGAACTAGAACTGAACTAGAACTGAACTAGAACTGAACTAGAACTGAACTAGAACTGAACTAGAACTGAACTAGAACTGAACTGAACTAGAACTGAACTAGAACTGAACTAGAACTGAACTAGAACTGAACTAGAACTGAACTAGAACTGAACTAGAACTGAACTAGAACTGAACTAGAACTGAACTAGAACTGAACTAGAACTGAACTAGAACTGAACTAGAACTGAACTAGAACTGAACTAAAACTGAACTAGAACTGAACTAGAACTGAACTAGAACTGAGATAGAACTGAACTAGAACTGAACTAGAACTGAACTAGAACTGAACTAGAACTGAACTAGAACTGAACTAGAACTGAACTAGAACTGAACTAGAACTGAACTGGAACTGAACTAGAACTGAACTAGAACTGAACTAAACTGAACTGGAACTGAACTAGAACTGAACTAGAACTGAACTAGAACTGAACTAGAACTGAACTAGAACTGAACTAGAACTGAACTAGAATGAACTAGAACTGAACTAGACTGAACTAGAAACTGAACTAGAACTGAAACTAGAACTGAACTAGAACTGAACTAGAACTGAACGAGAACTGAACTAGAACTGAACTAGAACTGAACGAGAACTGAACTAGAACTGAACTAGATGACTAACTAGAACTGAACTAAGAACTGACCTAGAACTGAACTAGAACTGAACTAGAAACTGAACTAGAACTGAACTAGAACTGAACTAGAACTGAACTAGAACTGAACGAGAACTGAACTAGAAACTGACCTAGAACTGAACGAGAACTGAACTAGAACTGAACTAGAACGGAACTAGAAATGAACTAGAACTGAACTGAAACTGAACTAGAACTGAACTAGAACTGAACTAGAACGAACTAGAACTGGAACTAGAGCTGAACTAGAACTGAACTAGAACTGAACTAGAACTGAACTAGAACTGAACTAGACTAACTAGAACTGAACTAGAACTGAACTAGAACTGAACTAGAACTGAACTAGAACTGAACTAGAACTGAACTAGAACTGAACTAGAACTGAACTAGAACTGAGCTAGAACTGAACTAGAACTGAACTAGAACTGAACTAGAACTGAACTAGAACTGAACTAGAACTGAACTAGAACTGAACTAGAACTGAACTAGAACTGAACTAGAACTGAACTAGAACTGAACTAGAACTGAGAACTGAACTAGAACTGAACTAGAACTGAACTAGAACTGAACTAGAACTGAACTAGAACTGAACTAGAACTGAACTAGAACTGAAGAACTGAACTAACTAGAACTGAACTAGAACTGAACTAGAACTGAACTAGAACTGAACTAGAACTGAACTAGAACTGAACTAGAACTGAACTAGAACTGAACTAGAACTGAACTAGAACTGAACTAGAACTGAACTAGAACTGAACTAGAACTGAACTAGAACTGAACTAGAACTGAACTAGAACTGAACTGAACTAGAACTGAACTAGAACTGAACTAGAACTGAACTAGAACTGAACTAGAACTGAACTAGAACTGACTAGAACTGAACTAGAACTGAACTGAACTGAACTAGAAACTGAACTAGAACTGAACTAGAACTGACTGAACTAGAACTGAACAGACGACTAGAACTGAAACTAGAACTGAACTAGAACTACTAAGACTGAACTAGAACTTGAACTAAACTGAACTAGAACTGAAACTAGAACTGAACTAGAACTGAACTAGAACTGAACTAGAACTGAACTAGAACTAGAACTATAACTGAACTAGAACTGAACTAGAACTGAACCAGAACTGAACCAGAACTGAACTAGAACTAAATAGAATTGAGTGCTGGATAGATTAGTCTTTAGTCTGGACAATACATTAATCTAAACTATAGTATAGTCCGGACGATGCACTTCACTTTGAACAAAACTATAGTCTCGACTATGACGAGACTATTTAAATAATATACTTTATATAAATATCCATAAGACTCTGTCCTCATGCCTCATCAATATGGCCAAACTGACAGCATCATCTTCATCTTTTCGAGTACATATATAAAATTTCCATAAAACATGATGACATTAAGAAAACAACCTTGTTGCTTCAAATTGAACACAAAAAACAAACGTATACCTTGTAGTATCTGTACATAAAATTATAAAAGGTTTCATTGCCATACTTTTTCCTCGCTATAAACCCTGAAATGTGATTGAATTTTAAACGCTATTCAATTTTTACAGAAAGAAGCCTTTCGAATGTCTCTGGACAAAATTGACCTTTAGATTTTGTAACATTCTACAAATGTTGTTCTTGGCCAAACAGCCAGTCAACCATTTAACGATAAAACAGATTTTTAATTAAAAATTCAAACCCTTCAAATGTAACGATTTAAAAAGTTTTTCTATATTGTACCCATTACTTGTATGTATTTCTTTTATTATTGTTGTTGTTTTCTCTGCCTTCAAACGTTTACTTTTCTCTGACATCAACAATATTTTTTGCTGTTGTAAGAGCGAGAGTGGAAAAGAGGGGGATGCTGTAAAAATGCTGTTGGTGCCACAATAATATAACAACAACAAGTGTTGTGACTGAACGATAAAAAACAAAATTGTGTGTGTAATAAATAAATTGTTGCAAAAAGGGGGGTGTTGCGGGGTTCGGTGGATGTTTACAAGACAATATGACTAAAAAAAAAAAAAGTACAAATTTTGGGAGTGCTGTCAATCACAAAAGATTTACGACTACGCATGCTGATTTAAAAGTTTTTTTGCTGTATCTTTTATAGAAAAAAGTTTCAGTAAACAAAAACAAATTAATGGAAAATTAAATGTATCCTATAAATAAATTTCAAAAAATTTTTTTCGCTAAAAAGCAATTATTAAGGGGTGTTTCTTTGTGGGGCACATCACGTGAAAATAATGTTCAAAGTCAATAGGCCAGACTGTAACTAGTCTTAAGGCCATTCTATATGATATATTATAGGCAAGACTATATAGTCTATAGAACGGACTAAACTCGTGTATATATATGTCTAGTTCAGTTCTAGTTCAGTTCTAGTTCAGTTCTAGTTCAGTTCTAGTTCAGTTCTAGTTCTAGTTCAGTTCTAGTTCAGTTCTAGTTCAGTTCTAGTTCAGTTCTAGTTCAGTTCTAGTTCAGTTCTAGTTCAGTTCTAGTTCAGTTCTAGTTCAGTTCTAGTTCAGTTCTAGTTCAGTTCTAGTTCAGTTCTAGTTCAGTTCTAGTTCAGTTTCTAGTTCAGTTCTAGTTCAGTTCTAGTTAAGTTCTAGTTCAGTTCTAGTTCAGTTCTAGTTCAGTTCTAGTTCAGTTCTAGTTCAGTCTAGTCTAGCTAGTCTAGTCTAGTCTATCTAGTCTAGTCTAGTCTAGTCTAGTCTAGTCTAGTCTAGTCTAGTCTAGTCTAGTCTAGTCTAGTCTAGTCTAGTCTAGTCTAGTCTAGTCTAGTCTAGTCTAGTCTAGTCTAGTCTAGTCTAGTCTAGTCTAGTCTAGTCTAGTCTAGTCTAGTCTAGTCTAGTCTAGTCTAGTCTATAGTCTAGTCTATAGTCTAGTCTATAGTCTAGTCTATTAGTCTAGTCTATAGTCTAGTCTATAGTCTAGTCTATAGTCTAGTCTATAGTCTAGTCTATAGTCTAGTCTATAGTCTAGTCTATAGTCTAGTCTATAGTCTAGTCTATAGTCTAGTCTATAGTCTAGTCTATAGTCTAGTCTAGTCTAGTCTAGTCTATAGTCTAGTCTATAGTCTAGTCTGTAGTCTAGTCTATAGTCTAGTCTATAGTCTAGTCTATAGTCTAGTCTATAGTCTAGTCTGTAGTCTAGTCTATAGTCTAGTCTGTAGTCTAGTCTATAGTCTAGTCTATAGTCTAGTCTATAGTCTAGTCTATAGTCTAGTCTATAGTCTAGTCTATAGTTTAGTCTATAGTCTAGTCTATAGTCTAGTCTATATTATAGTCTATAGTAAAGTCTATAGTCTAGTCTATAGTATACTCTCTACTCTCTAGTCTAGTATAGTCTACATTCTAGAGTCTAGTCTATCTTCAAGTCTATAGTTTAGTCTATAGTATAGTCTATAGTCTAGTCTATGGTATAGTCTATATTATAGTCTATAGTCTAGTCTATAGTATACTCTCTACTCTCTAGTCTAGTATAGTCTACATTCTAGAGTCTAGTCTATATTCAAGTCTATAGTCTAGTCTATATTCAAGTCTATAGTCTAGTCTATAGCCTAGTCTATAGTCTAGTCTATAGTCTAGTCTATAGTCTAGTCTATAGTCTAGTCTATAGTCTAGTCTATAGTCTAGTCTATAGTCTAGTCTATAGTCTAGTCTAGTCTATAGCTAGTTATAGTCTAGTCTAGTCTATAGTCTAGTCTATAGTCTAGTCTATAGTCTAGTCTATAGTCTAGTCTATAGTCTAGTCTATAGTCTAGTCTATAGTCTAGTCTATAGTCTAGTCTATAGTCTATAGTCTAGTCTATAGTCTAGTCTATAGTCTATAGTCTAGTCTAGTCTAGTCTATAGTCTAGTCTATAGTCTAGTCTATAGTCTAGTCTATAGTCTAGTCTATAGTCTAGTCTATAGTCTAGTCTATAGTCTAGTCTATAGTCTAGTCTATAGTCTAGTCTATAGTCTAGTCTATAGTCTAGTCTATAGTCTAGTCTATAGTATAGTCAATAGTCTAGTCTATAGTCTAGTCTATAGTCTAGTCTATAGTCTAGTCTATAGTCTAGTCTATAGTCGTCTATAGTCTAGTCTATAGTCTAGTCTATAGTCTAGTCTATAGTCTAGTCTATAGTCTAAACTATACTCTAGTCTATAGTCTAGTCTATAGTCTAGTCTATAGTCTAGTCTATAGTCTAATCCATAGTCTAGTCCATAGTCTAGTCTATAGTCTAGTCTAGTCTATAGTCTAGTATATAGTATAGTCTATAGTCTAGTCTATAGTCTAGTCTATAGTCTAGTCTATAGTCTAGTCTATAGTCTATAGTCTAGTCTATAGTCTAGTCTATCTAGTCTATAGTCTAGTCTATAGTCTAGTCTATAGTCTAGTCTATAGTCTAGTCTATAGTCTAGTCTATAGTCTAGTCTATAGTCTAGTCTAGTCTATAGTCTAGTCTATAGTCTAGTCTATAGTCTAGTCTATAGTCTAGTCTATAGTCTATAGTCTAGTCTATAGTCTAGTCTATAGTCTAGTCTACAGTCTAGTCTATAGTCTAGTATATAGTCTAGTCTATAGTCTAGTCTATAGTCTAGTCTATAGTCTAGTCTATAGTCTAGTCTATAGTCTAGTCTATAGTCTAGTCTATAGTCTAGTCTATAGTCTAGTCTATAGTCTAGTCTATAGTCTAGTCTATAGTCCAGTCTATAGTCTAGTCTATAGTCTAGTCTATAGTCTAGTCTATAGTCTAGTCTATAGTCTAGTCTATAGTCTAGTCTATAGTCTAGTCTATAGTCTAGTCTATAGTCTAGTCTTTATTCTAGTCTATAGTCTAGTTTATAGTCTAGTCTATATTCTAATCTATAGTATAGTCTATATTCTAGTCTATAGTCTAGTCTTTAATTTTGTATTTAGTGTAATTTAGTCTATAGACTAGTCTATAGTCTAGTCTATAGTCTAGTCTATAGTTTAGTCTATAGTCTAGTCTATAGTCTAGTCTATAGTCTAGTCTATAGTCTAGTCTATAGTCTAGTCTATAGTCTAGTCTATAGTCTAGTCTATAGTCTAGTCTATAGTCTAGTCTATAGTCTAATCTATAGTCTAGTCTATAGTCTAGTCTATAGTGTAGTCTTTATTCTAGTCTATAGTCTAGTTTATAGTCTAGTCTATATTCTACTCTATAGTATAGTCTATATTCTAGTCTATAGTCTAGTCTTTAATTTTGTATTTAGTGTAATCGAGTTGTGATTGAATGTTCAGTTGTTTTGGGGTTTTTAAGTTAAATTTATTTTAATTAAGATTTAAGTTACTTTAATCCATGGATACCTTGAATTATTTGGTGTTTTGTGAAAACTATTTTAATTGTGTAATTTAAGCGATTTTGTTGTTGTTTTAATAAACTGCTTTGTTACTTACCAACTAAAATATTTTGAATTTTTTTTTGGGACGTTTCAACGGATTTCAAAATAAATATTTGAAAAATCCGTTTAGTCGCTTAATATTATTTCATTATTAACTGTTTTTTAGTTTTGTTAAACATTAGGGTTTTTTTTAGTAATAAGGAAAAATTAACAAAAATTACAGATTAGTGTTACGAATAAAAAATAGTCAAATAAAACATGCATTTTTTAAGAAAAAAACAAAAGAAAAGAATTACAAAAATGTATGTGATTTAAAAAAGCAGTAATAAAATAAGAAAAAAAAAGTTCTCAAAATACACGTTACAAAAAAAGTTACAACTTTATGTGTGAAGAAGAAAATCAACAAATAATTTTCTGGGTCAATAATTGGGTAGTTGGGTTAAGGTTACAACACATCATTCTTCTTCTGTTATTTTTGTTTTTTCTTTTTGTAACGTTAGTATTTTTTTGTTGTTAAACTTTGTTTTTGTCTCTCAGTGTTTTTTTTCGTTTTGGTTTCTCTTTTTTTTAAGGATTCTGACATTTTCGAGTACACACACAATATTTTTACGCATATACACACACAAAAATTTTGAATATAGACAAAATGAAAAAAAAGGATCAAACGTACGAATGGAAAAAATATGGTATGCAATCAGAAAAAAAATTAGGAAATTTTTTCACAAGACTAAAAATATAAAAATTTTAAGGAATTTTTATAAAAAAAACTTGCATTTTGGCAATTTGATTTCAAAGAAAATTAGTAAATTTTGTTAAAAATATTAAAATAAAGTTTACTTTTTATTTAAACAAATCTTAGGCTCACGATAAGAAAATTTATTTTTTTATTTTTTAAAGTTTTTCTTTAAGCACTGTTCTTTTTTCTTTTCTTAAAAGAAAATTAAAACTTTTCTTTTTGCGTTCTTTTTCTTTCTAATAAAATAAATTAGCAAATAATTATAAAATTTGTGTTAATTTTTTCTATATATATTTTTTCAATATTTTAATAATTAATTTTTATTCTTTTTTTACAATTTTATTGAAGTTTGCGAACCGTTTGGTTGAAGAGTAAAATGTATTCTGTTGATTTGGTCTCTATACCAAAAGGAGTTTACCCAAAAAAACAACTAAATGAAGGCGAAGGAAATTCTTAAAATTTTAGAAAGCACATGCGCTTTAAGCAGTTTATTAAAGGACTTTTGGGAGGTTATAATTATTTATAACATAAATTTAGCAAATTACAATTTTTAAAAGAATTCACAGACTAGAATATAAACTAGACAGTGGACTAGACTATACACTTGACTATAGACTAGATTATGGGCTAGACTAGACCACAGACTAGACTAAAAACTATAACCTGGACTAGACTATAGACTAGACTATAGACTAGACTATAGACTAGACTATAGACTAGACTATAGACTAGACTATAGGCTAGACTATAGACTAGACTATAGGCTAGACTATAGACTAGACTATAGGCTAGACTATAGACTAGACTATAGACTAGACTATAGACTAGACTATAGACTAGACTATAGACTTGACTATAGACTGACTATAGACTAAAACTGAGTCAAAACTAAACTAGAACGGAACCAGAACTGAACTAGAACTGAAGTAGAACTTAACTAGAACTGAAATAGAACTGAAAAAGAACAGAACTAGAACTGAACTAGGTCTGGACTAGAACTGAATTAAAACTGAACTAGAACTGAACTAGAACAGAACTAGAACTGAATTAGAACTGAACTAGAACTGAACTGGAACTGAACTAGAGCTGAACTAGAGCTGAACTAGAACTGAACTAGAACTGAACAGAACTGAACTAGAACTGAACTAGAACTGAGCTAGAACTGAATTAGAACTAGAACTGAACTAGAACTGAACTAGAACTGAACTAGAACTGAACTAGAACTGAACTAGAACTGAACTAGAACTGAACTAGAACTGAACTAGAACTGAACTAGAATGAACTAAAACTGAACTAGAACTGAACTAGAACTGAACTAGAACTGAACTAGAACTGAACTAGAACTGAACTAGAACTGAACTAGAACTGAACTAGAACTGAACTAGAACTGACTAGAACTGACTAGAACTGAACTAGAACTGAACTAGATCTGAACTAGAACTGAACTAGACTAACTAGAACTGAACTAGAACTGAACTAGAACTGAACTAGAACTGAACTAAACTGAACTAGAACTGAACTAGTACTGAACTAGAACTGAACTAGAACTGAACTAGAACTGAACTAGAACTGAACTAGAACTTAACTAGAACTGAACTAGAACTGAACTAGAACTGAACTAGAACTGAACTAGAACTGAACTAGGACTGAACTAGAACTGAACTAGAACTAGAACTGAACTAGAACTGAACTAGAACTGACTAGAACTGAACTAGAACTGAACTAGAACTGAACTGAGACTAGAACTGAACTAGACTGAACTAGAACTGAACTAGAACTGAACTAGAACTGAACTAGAACTGAACTAGAACTGAACTAGAACTGAACTAGAACTGAACTAGAACTGAACTAGAACTGAACTAGAACTGAACTAGAACTACTAGAACTGAACTAGAACTGAACTAGAACTGAACTAGAACTGAACCTAGAAACTGAACTAGAACTGAACTAGAACTGAACTAGAAACTGAACTAGAACTGAACTAGAACTGAACTAGACTGAACTAGAACTGAACTAGAACTGAACTAGAACTGAACTAGAACTGAACTAGAACTGAACTAGAACTGAACTAGAACTGAACTAGAACTGAACTAGACCTGAACTAGAACTGAGCAGACAGAACTAGAACTGAACTAGAACTGAACTAGAACTGAACTAGAACTGAACTAGAACTGAACTAGAACTGAAATAGAACTGAACTAGGTCTGGACTAGGTCTGGACTAGAACTGAACTAGAACGAACTAGACTCACTAGAACTGAACTAGAACTGAACTAGAACTGAACTAGAACTGAACTAGAACTGAACTAGAACTGAACTAGAACTGAACTAGAACTGAACTAGAACTGAACTAGAACTGAACTAGAACTGAACTAGAACTGAACTAGAACTGAATTAGAACTGAACTAGAACTGAACTAGAACTGAACTAGAACTGAACTAGAACTGAACTAGAACAGAACTAGAACTGAACTAGAACTGAACTAGAACTGAACTAGAACTGAACTAGAACTGAACTAGAACTGAACTAGAACTGAACTAGAACTGAACTAGAACTGAACTAGAACTGAAATAGAACTGAACTAGAACTGGTTCAAATAGCTTGGGAATTTTCTTGTTCCAAATTCCTTTACTATTTGGCAAAAACCCACACCCATCATTAAACTGCAAAGGAATTTTTATTAAAGCCCCTAAGGATTTAAGCAGAATTCTTTGTTGTTCTTATTGCAACAAGTTTTATTCAAATTTTCGTGTTCGTGTCAGACATGCGTTTTATTGTAACTACCCCGCATCCCTTAAATTTACAATAGTAATTTAACAAATTTTATATTAAAAGCAAGTGAGGTTAGGTTTTAACCACTTGTTTGCTTTACAATAAAAACACTCGCTGGCTCTCTGTTTTCTTCAATACTCTCTTTGTTTTGTAATATTTTTAAGGAAAAAAGGATTCGGCGCTTTAATAAAGTGAATGTGTGTGGTAAACGTAAACAAATATTTGTCAAATGTCAAATGACAATAACCAAGTGAAGTTGGCTGTGATTAATTGTCATTTAAACAGCTGTTTTAGAACAGTGGTTGTTGAGGTAAAATGAATTTGATTAGAATTTAATTAAAAATTATAATATTTAGATTGATTTGGGTAATTTATTAAGAGAAGACCACCCATTAAATGTTAAAACATTTATTAAGGCTACTGTTGTAAACTGAAACTCTGTGTAGGAAATGTAAAACTTGTTGACGCCTGTCAAGTAGTTTTCTAACACTTGAAGTAAATGTCAAGTGGATTTTTGTTTAACCACAACAAATAATGGAATTGTATTTCCGCAAAATTATGTAAATATTTAGTCAGTTTTATATTATTTTTACTAAACAGATAGACAGACACACACACACGTTTTATGGCAGACAGACAAGTCTGTCTCTTGGACCACTTGACATATTAATTTTGGTTCCTTTTACACAAAATAACCACGGGTGTTTGGCGGCACTGACCTAACCTAGTAATAGTTTACTTTTAACATTAAACTAAATAAAGGATCTTATCACAAATCTTCAAGTGTTTTTTTTACGCAAACATACAACATTTTTATCTGTCAAATTTGTTTTCATGTTTTGCTTTGTTTGTTTTGTTTTGCAATTGATATTTTGTTTTGTAAACAAACAACTCATCATTATGCAGGATTAGCGATGAAATGTTGTTGTTTATGTTGGCGCCAAGTTAAAACTAAGTATTTGAAAATTTAAAACAGAAAAATTATAAATTCTTAAAAAACTTTAACAATTAATATATATCATTTAATGAAATCTTTAACACGTTTTTAAACGTTTCTTGCAAATTAGTTTCTTAATTTTTACTCATACCCTGCAACACTTCAACTTGCCTTTTCCAATGCCTTTTGCAATTATTGCATCTTGTTTTTGGTTAATCATGCTCATCTGATTTAATGCATTTTTATTTCGCTTGAAGTGCATGTTTTCTTTTTATATAAATTTTTACTTATTTCAGTTTATTTTTCTTTTGCCCGGTTTTACATTAATCTTATTTCGTTATATTTATGGCTTTTTCCCCTCTTTTAATGAAGGGGTTTTTGATGGATCAAACGAGTACTGGAATTTCAATTCGCTGGCAAGAGAAAGAGAAGAGTACAGGAAATCGTGTAAATGTTTACATGTAAATGTAAGAAACAATCAATGTAGGGTTTCCCAAGAACTAGTTGAGAACTATAAAAGTACTAGAACAGAGTTAGAACCGAACTAGAACCGAACTAGAATAGAACTAGAACTAGAACAGAACTAGAATAGAACTAGAACAGAGCTAGAACAGAACTAGAACAGAACTAGAACTGAACTAGAACTGAACTAGAACTGAACTAGAACAGAACTAGAACAGAACTAGAACAGAACTAGAACAGAACTAGAACAGAACTAGAACAGAACTAGAACAGAACTAGAACAGAACTAGAACAGAACTAGAACAGAACTAGAACAGAACTAGAACAGAACTAGAACAGAACTAGAACAGAACTAGAACAGAACTAGAAAAGAACTAAAACAGAAGTAGAACAGAACTAGAAAAGAACTAAAACAGAAGTAGAACAGAACTAGAACGTGAACAAATGAACACCCTATAACTTGTAGATATTCATTTTTTTTATTCTATATGATATTCCCATGATTCGTTTCCACTTGCAAAAAGAACTGCATGCCTGTCAGTCCATCAAATCTTATAAATAGCTCCTTTAAAAATGAAAACAGATTTTAATTTTAAATTGGTTTTATTTTTGGAGGAAATTTGTATTTGCTCCACTTTATAAGCAAAAATACACTGTAAAAAATTTTAAGCTAAATAAAGCCAATTAATAAATGAAATATTATAATACATAGTTTTCGATCATTAATTACCTTTTAAATTTCTTGATCAATTAGATTTAAAAAGAAATGTTAAACACTTTTTCATGATTTTTTAAATTCTTTTAAATTATATGTACGTAGAGAGAAGAGAGTCTTTTGTCCCCTTACAAGAGTGTCGCCGCACCCCCGCTGTTCAAAAGACTGCTGTTTGAGTAAATGTATGTATGACACAACGTGTGTCGTCTAAGTAAAAAGAACAAGACTGGAGAGTGTTAAGAATAAAGTAATGAAGGAAAGAATACGCACAAGCAGCAAATCAATCGTACTTGACATGAAATATTTGTACAAAAAAAGACAAGAAGAAAAAATATAATAAACAGACGGACAAACACACACATACTACTTCCATTTAAGAATAAAATACAAACAACAAAGAAAGAGTAATAAGACCAAAAACAACGACATTACATTATTTAATTATGCTAAATGCAACAAATACTGCAAGCTGATGTCACAGAAGAAGCAGCAAGTGCATGAAATGTTAAGTTTAACAGTTGCTGTTAGTGTTTGCTAAAAATACTGTTAATTACAGCTGTAATGATACAATGGAAGAAGAATAATGTTAAATTTAACAGTTCTAGTTCTGTTCTAGTTCTGTTCTAGTTCTGTTCTAGTTCTGTTCTGTTCTAGTTCTGTTCTAGTTCTGTTCTAGTTCTGTTCTAGTTCTGTTCTAGTTCTGTTCTAGTTCTGTTCTAGTTCTGTTCCAGTTCTGTTCTAGTTCTGTTCTAGTTCTGTTCTAGTTTTGTTCTAGTTAGGTTCTAGTTAGGTTCTAGTTCAGTTCTAGTTCAGTTCTAGTTCAGTTCTAGTTCAGTTCTAGTTCAGTTCTAGTTCAGTTCTAGTTCAGTTCTAGTTCAGTTCTAGTTCAGTTCTAGTTCAGTTCTAGTTCTGTTCTAGTTCTGTTCTAGTTCTAGTTCTGTTCTAGTTCAGTTCTAGTTCAGTTCTAGTTCAGTTCTAGTTCAGTTCTAGTTCTGTTCTAGTTCTGTTCTAGTTCTGTTCTAGTTCTGTTCTAGTTCTGTTCTAGTTCTGTTCTAGTTCTGTTCTAGTTCTGTTCTAGTTCTGTTCTAGTTCTGTTCTAGTTCTGTTCTAGTTCTGTTCTAGTTCTGTTCTAGTTCTGTTCTAGTTCTGTTCTAGTTCTGTTCTAGTTCTGTTCTAGTTCTGTTCTAGTTCTGTTCTAGTTCTGTTCTAGTTCAGTCTAGTTCAGTTCTAGTTCAGTTCTAGTTCAGTTCTAGTTCAGTTCTAGTTCAGTTCTAGTTCAGTTCTAGTTCAGTTCTAGTTCAGTTCTAGTTCAGTTCTAGTTCAGTTCTAGTTCAGTTCTAGTTCAGTTCTAGTTCAGTTCTAGTTCAGTTCTAGTTCAGTTCTAGTTCAGTTCTAGTTCAGTTCTAGTTCAGTTCTAGTTCAGTTCTAGTCCAGTTCATAGTTCAGTTCTAGTCAGTTCTAGTTCAGTTCTAGTTCAGTTCTAGTTCAGTTCTAGTTCAGTTTCTAGTTCAGTTTCTAGTTCAGTTCTAGTTCAGTTCTAGTTCAGTTCTAGTTCTTTAGTTCAGTTCTAGTTCAGTTCTAGTTCAGTTTTAGTTCAGTTCTAGTTCAGTTCTAGTTCAGTTCTAGTTCAGTTCAGTTCAGTTCAGTCTACTTCAGTTCAGTTCTAGTTCAGTTCTAGTTCAGTCTAGATCAGTTCTAGTTCAATTCTAGTTCAGTTCTAGTTCTAGTTCTGTTCTAGTTCAGTTCTAGTTCAGTTCTAGTTCAGTTCTAGTTCAGTCTAGTTCAGTTCTAGTTCAGTTCTAGTTCAGTTCTAGTTCAGTTCTAGTTCAGTTCTAGTTTAGTTCTAGTTCAGTTCTAGTTCAGTTATAGTTCAGTCTAGTTCAGTTCTAGTTCAGTTCTAGTTCAGTTCTAGTTCAGTTCTAGTCAGTTCTAGTTCTAGTTCAGTTCTAGTTTAGTTCTAGTTCAGTTCTAGTTCAGTTCTAGTTCAGTTCTAGTTCAGTTCTAGTTCAGTTCTAGTTCAGTTCTAGTTCAGTTCTATTCAGTTCTAGTTCGTTCTAGTTCAGTTCTAGTTCAGTTCTAGTTCAGTTCTAGTTCAGTTCTAGTTCAGTTCTAGTTCAGTTCTAGTTCAGTTCTAGTTCAGTTCTAGTTCAGTTCTAGTTCAGTTCTAGTTCAGTTCTAGTTCAGTTCTAGTTCAGTTCTAGTTCAGTTCTAGTTCAGTTCTAGTTCAGTTCTAGTTCAGTTCTAGTTCAGTTCTAGTTCAGTTCTAGTTCAGTTCTAGTTCAGTTCTAGTTCAGTTCTAGTTCAGTTCTAGTTCAGTTCTAGTTCAGTTCTAGTTCAGTTCTAGTTCAGTTCTAGTTCAGTTCTAGTTCAGTTCTAGTTCAGTTCTAGTTCAGTTCTAGTTCAGTTCTAGTTCAGTTCTAGTTCAGTTCTAGTTCAGTTCTAGTTCAGTTCTAGTTCAGTTCTAGTTCAGTTCTAGTTCAGTTCTAGTTCAGTTCTAGTTCAGTTCTAGTTCAGTTCTAGTTCAGTTCTAGTTCAGTTCTAGTTCAGTTCTAGTTCAGTTCTAGTTCAGTTCTAGTTCAGTTCTAGTTCAGTTCTAGTTCAGTTCTAGTTCAGTTCTAGTTCAGTTCTAGTTCAGTTCTAGTTCAGTTCTAGTTCAGTTCTAGTTCAGTTTAGTTCAGTTCTAGTTCAGTTCTAGTTCAGTTCTAGTTCAGTTCAGTTCAGTTCGTTCAGTTCTAGTTCAGTTCTAGTTCAGTTCTAGTTCAGTTCTAGTTCAGTTCTAGTTCAGTTCTAGTCAGTTCTAGTTCAGTTCTAGTTCAGTTCTAGTTCTAGTTCTGTTCTAGTTCAGTTCTAGTTCAGTTCTAGTTCAGTTCTAGTTCAGTTCTAGTTCAGTTCTAGTTCAGTTCTAGTTCAGTTCTAGTTCAGTTCTAGTTAGATTCAAGTTCTAGTTCAAGTTCTAGTTCAGTTCTGTTCTAGTTCATAGTTCTAGTTCAGTTCTAGTTCAGTTCTAGTTCGTAGTTCAGTTCTAGTTCAGTTCTATTCAGTTCTAGTTCAGTTCTAGTTCAGTTTCTAGTTCAGTTCTAGTTCAGTTCTAGTTCAGTTCTAGTTCAGTTCTAGTTAGTTCTAGTTCAGTTCTAGTTCAGTTTAGTTCAGTTCTAGTTCAGTTTCTAGTTCAGTTCTGTCAGTTCTAGTTCAGTTCTAGTTCAGTTCTAGTTCAGTTCTAGTTCAGTTCTAGTTCAGTTCTAGTTCAGTTCTAGTTCAGTTCTAGTTCAGTTCTAGTTCAGTTCTAGTTCAGTTATAGTTCAGTTCCTAGTTCAGTTCTAGTTCAGTTCTAGTTCAGTTCTAGGTTCAGTTCTAGTTCAGTTATAGTTCAGTTCTAGTTCAGTTTCGTTCAGTTCTAGTTCAGTTCTAGTTCAGTTCTAGTTCAGTTCTAGTTCAGTTCTAGTCAGTTCTAGTTCAGTCTAGTTCAGTTCTAGTTCAGTTCTAGTTCAGTTCTAGTTCAGTTCTAGTTCAGTTCTAGTTCAGTTCTAGTTCAGTTCTAGTTTCAGTTCTATTTCAGTTCTAGGTCTTTTTGTCATTGTCTAAAAAACTATAATATGTACTCTTAAATAAACACACTTGTTTCTTTCTAAGAGTAATAATAACAGATCGAGAGAGAGGATTTGTTTTCATAACTCTCTAATTGTAGTGATAGACAAACATCTTTAATAAAATATGCACAATATACAAACACTTGTCTGAGGACTTGATCGAACAATAACAACAACAATTTAGTGAGGGTGTACTCATGAAGAACAACAACAATTCTTAAAGGCAAAAGAACACACGAAGAAAGTCTAGCAAGAAAAACTGTAGCGGCGCAAGCAACTTAAACAAGAGATCCCAAAGATATTTTCAGTTTAGATTGCACATTCATTCAATTCACAACATTCTAAAACAAAATATTTGTGAGATTTTCAAACAAGAAAATCTAAAGCGAAATTTTAAAGAAAATATTTTTAAAATAAAATTGAAAAAAAAAAAAATAATAACGAGCGCGTGTTTATAATTGTGTTACTTTTAACGACATCATGTCGCGTACGTCATTTAACGATGATGACAATTTTGTCGCTGTTATTGTTGTTGCTGATAAATTATGCTAAATATCTTGATCACTCCTAGAGAGTTGTGCTAGAGTGTAGAAGTGATTACAAAACAAGTGACAAGTGGAATTATGCAAATATTAAGACGGACGGATGGACCAAACAGTTTAACTGTCATCGTACCACAGAGTACCTTGTCCAATTCAATTCAATACTATAGAAGAAAAAATTGCATTTAAATTTAATAAAAGGTGTTTTTTTTATTTACACAAAGTGTTTTTATATTAAAAAAAATAAAGAAAACAAAACAAAATAAATAAGAAAATAAGCAACAAATTATAAAATAAAAACAAAATAATATAAAATTTTAGTTCAGTTCTAGTTCAGTTCTAGTTCAGTTCTAGTTCAGTTCTAGTTCAGTTCTAGTTCAGTTCTAGTTCAGTTCTAGTTCAGTTCTAGTTCAGTTTTAGTTCAGTTCTAGTTCAGTTCTAGTTCAGTTCAGTTCAGTTCAGTTCTACTTCTAGTTCAGTTTCTAGTTCAGTTCTAGTTCAGTTCTAGTTCAGTTCTAGTTCAGTTCTAGATCAGTTCTAGTTCAATTCTAGTTCAGTTCTAGTTCTAGTTCTGTTCTAGTTCAGTTCTAGTTCAGTTCTAGTTCAGTTCTAGTTCAGTTCTAGTTCAGTTCTAGTTCAGTTCTAGTCAGTTCTAGTTCAGTTCTAGTTCAGTTCTAGTTTAGTTCTAGTCAGTTCTAGTTCAGTTCTAGTTCAGTTCTAGTTCAGTTCTAGTTCAGTTCTAGTTCAGTTCTAGTTCAGTTCTAGTTTAGTTCTAGTTCAGTTCTAGTTCAGTTCTAGTCAGTTCTAGTTCAGTTTCTAGTTCAGTTCTAGTTCAGTTCTAGTTCAGTTCTAGTTCAGTTCTAGTTCAGTTCTAGTTCAGTTCTAGTTCAGTTCTAGTTCAGTTCTAGTTCAGTTCTAGTTCAGTTCTAGTTCAGTTCTAGTTCAGTTCTAGTTCAGTTCTAGTTCAGTTCTAGTTCTAGTTCAGTTCTAGTTCAGTTCTAGTTCAGTTCTAGTTCAGTTCTAGTTCAGTTCTAGTTCAGTTCTAGTTCAGTTCTAGTTCAGTTCTAGTTTTCAGTTCTAGTTCAGTTCTAGTTCAGTTCTAGTTCAGTTGTAGTTCAGTTCTAGTTCAGTTCTAGTTCAGTTCTAGTTCAGTTCTAGTTCAGTTCTAGTTCAGTTCTAGTTCAGTTCTATTTCAGTTCTAGGTCTTTTTGTCATTGTCTAAAAAACTATAATATGTACTCTTAAATAAACACACTTGTTTCTTTCTAAGAGTAATAATAACAGATCGAGAGAGAGGATTTGTTTTCATAACTCTCTAATTGTAGTGATAGACAAACATCTTTAATAAAATATGCACAATATACAAACACTTGTCTGAGGACTTGATCGAACAATAACAACAACAATTTAGTGAGGGTGTACTCATGAAGAACAACAACAATTCTTAAAGGCAAAAGAACACACGAAGAAAGTCTAGCAAGAAAAACTGTAGCGGCGCAAGCAACTTAAAACAAGAGATCCCAAAGATATTTTCAGTTTAGATTGCACATTCATTCAATTCACAACATTCTAAAACAAAATATTTGTGAGATTTTCAAACAAGAAAATCTAAAGCGAAATTTTAAAGAAAATATTTTTAAAATAAAATTGAAAAAAAAAAAAATAATAACGAGCGCGTGTTTATAATTGTGTTACTTTTAACGACATCATGTCGCGTACGTCATTTAACGATGATGACAATTTTGTCGCTGTTATTGTTGTTGCTGATAAATTATGCTAAATATCTTGATCACTCCTAGAGAGTTGTGCTAGAGTGTAGAAGTGATTACAAAACAAGTGACAAGTGGAATTATGCAAATATTAAGACGGACGGATGGACCAAACAGTTTAACTGTCATCGTACCACAGAGTACCTTGTCCAATTCAATTCAATACTATAGAAGAAAAAATTGCATTTAAATTTAATAAAAAGGTGTTTTTTTTATTTACACAAAGTGTTTTTATATTAAAAAAAAATAAAGAAAACAAAACAAAATAAATAAGAAAATAAGCAACAAATTATAAAATAAAAACAAAATAATATAAAATTTTAAGAAAAAGGAAATTACAATAACAAGAAAATTTCTTAACGAAAAAAGAAAATATTTTGTTTAAAACATAAACAACAACAAAAAGTGTGTCAATAATTATTAAAAAGATAATAAATTATTTGCGTCATATGTATTTGTTTTAAAAATATAAAAACAATTTTTGCCAAAATTTTTAAGCAAAATATTTCAAGTAAGTTTTTTTTTCAATTTTATTTCAAAATGATTTACTGTAGTTTTCCAAATAATAATTTATATTTAAAAATAATCTCATAAATGTCAATTTTTGTATTAGAGTCAATAATTCCCCTTTAATTTTCCATATTTATTACTTTTAGAATTTTGAAATTATTTAGAATACAGTGAAATCTATCTAAAAGAGAATTGCAAACTCTTCCAATTTTAGTTCTAGTTCAGCTCTAGCATAGTTCTAGTTCAGTTCTAGTTCAGTTCTAGTTCAGTTCTAGTTCAGTTCTAGTTCAGTTCTAGTTCAGTTCTAGTTCAGTACTAGTTCAGTTCTAGTTCAATTCTAGTTCAGTTCTAGTTCAGTTCTAGTTCAGTTCTAGTTCTGTTCTAGTTCAGTTCTAGTTCAGTTCTAGTTCAGTTCCAGTTCAGTTCTAGTTCAGTTCTAGTTCAGTTCTAGTTCAGTTCTAGTTCAGTTCTAGTTCAGTTCTAGTTCAGTTCTAGTTCAGTTCTAGTTCAGTTCTAGTTCAGTTCTAGTTCAGTTCTAGTTCAGTTCTAGTTCAGTTCTAGTTCAGTTCTAGTTCAGTTCTAGTTCAGTTCTAGTTCAGTTCTGATTCAGTTCTAGTTCAGTTCTAGTTTAGTTCTAGTTCAGTTCTAATTCTGTTCTAGTTCAGTTCTAGTTCAGTTCCAGTTCAGTTCTAGTTCAGTTCTAGTTCTGTTCTAGTTCTGTTCTAGTTCAGTTCTAGTTCTGTTCTAGTTCAGTTCTAGTTCAGTTCTAGTTCAGTTCTAGTTCAGTTCTAGTTCAGTTCTAGTTCAGTTCTAGTTCAGTTCTAGTTCAGTTCTAGTTCAGTTCTAGTTCAGTTCTAGTTCAGTTCTAGTTCAGTTCTAGTTCAGTTCTAGTTCAGTTCTAGTTCAGTTAGTTCAGTTCAGTTCAGTTCTAGTTCAGTTCTAGTTCAGTTCTAGTTTCTAGTTCAGTTCTAGTTCAGTTCTAGTTCAGTTCTAGTTCAGTTCTAGTTCAGTTCTAGTTCAGTTCTAGTTCAGTTTAGTTCAGTTCTAGTTCAGTTCTAGTTCAGTTCTAGTTCAGTTCTAGTTCAGTTCTAGTTCAGTTCTAGTTCAGTTCTAGTTCAGTTCTAGTTCTCTAGTTCAGTTCTAGTTCAGTCTAGTTCAGTTCTAGTTCAGTTCTAGTTCAGTTCTAGTTCAGTTCTAGTTCAGTTCTAGTTCAGTTCTAGTTCAGTTCTAGTTCAGTTCTAGTTCAGTTCTAGTTCTAGTTCAGTTCTAGTTCAGTTCTAGTTCAGTTCTAGTTCAGTTCTAGTTCAGTTTCTAGTTCAGTTCTAGTTCAGTTCTAGTTTCAGTTCTAGTTCAGTTCTAGTTCAGTTCTAGTTCAGTTCTAGTTCTGTTCTAGATCAGTTCTAGTTCAGTTCTAGTTCAGTTCTAGTGCAGTTCTAGTTCAGTTTCTAGTTCAGTTCTAGTTCAGTTCTAGTTCAGTTCTAGTTCAGTTCTAGTGCAGTTCTAGTTCAATTCTAGTTCAGTTCTAGTTCAGTTCTAGTTCAGTTCTAGTTCAGTTCTAGTTCAGTTCTAGTTCTACATAGTTCAGTTCTGGTTCAATTCTAGTTCTGTTCTAGTTCTGTTCTAGTTCTGTTCTAGTTCTGTTCTAGTTCAGTTCTAGTTCTGTTGAGAAATTTTGAAAATTTTATAAAAATTTGAAATTAAAAAACAAAGTTGATAACTTTATAAATTTTTTTTAAATTTGAAGATTTGAAAATTTTTAAAATTTGAAGATTTGAAAATTTTTAAATTATTTAAAGATTTGAAAATATATTTCTGCTATTTTCATTATTAAAAGCTTTCACTGCCTTAATTTTCTTGTCTGCGTTAATTTGTGTACAAATCTATGTGTGTATTTTTATCTAGTTCCATTTTTTTTTCAAAAAAATCTATAAATAATTTCAAAACAAAAATAAATATCAACACAAAATCAATTCGCACACAAAAAGGGGTTTTTAGTAAAAACTTACTATCTGACGTGACAACTGGTGAAATGAAAATTAATAATAATGTTTATGCGTTACTATATCAAATTTGAAAAATTAAGATATTAGAGGTCAAAGGTCACGAACAGTGATACTTGGGTTTGAGAGGGATTTTTCTGGGGGATTGAAAGTAGGTGGATCGAAAATTGATTGCAATAAAAAGAGCAAAATTTGATAGAGAATATTTCTCAAAGATATAGACTTGTTAAGAGAATCTAATAAATGACCGGAAATAGAAGAAAAATAAAAATATTCAAAACAAAATATTTAATAATTTATAGAAACATATAATGATTCTATAAATTGATGTGACAAAACTATATTATAAAGATTGCAAGAGACTTGATATATACTGATCGTTCTGTTCCAATATATGTAAGTTGACTCAATACTGGTAACAAATTGCAATAACGATCGTTATCGTCTCGTTTTGAATTTGATTGAAAACTGTACCTTATGTAATTGCTTTAAATCTATAATCTCTCAACTAAAATGTTTTTCACATCCATTTAAAAAGTTTATTAAAGATAATTTTTCTTAATAGTTAAATGCATAAACTTGTGCAATCTTTTTCCATGGAAAAAGAAAGCAAATGAATAATAATGAAAAAATAAAAACTAAAATATGAAGCATCCATTAAAAAATTTACACTTGAGGCAAATTACTCAATTATCTTTAACAGCATTTCTAGGTGAAAATTGAATTTAAGCTATAGGCTGTCGCGCTGATGATGATGAAGAGATGATGTTGATGGTGATCAGGGATGGAAAATTGAAAATTTTTAAAAGCAGAAATGAATTAGAACTGAAATGGAACAAAAGTAAAGCAGTACTAGAAGAGAACTAGAACAGAACTAGGACAGAACTAGGACATAACTAGAACAGAACTAGAACAGAACTAGAACAGAACTAGAACAGAACTAGAACTGAACTAGAACAGAACTAGAACAGAACTAGAACAGAACTAGAACAGAACTAGAACAGAACTAGAACAGAACTAGAACAGAACTAGAACAGAACTAGAACAGAACTAGAACAGAACTAGAACAGAACTAGAACAGAAGTAGAACAGAACTAGAACAGAACTCGAACAGAACTAGAACAGAACTAGAACAGAACTAGAACAGAACTAGAACAGAACTAGAACAGAACTAGAACAGAACTAGAACAGAACTAGAACAGAACTAGAACAGAACTAGAACAGAACTAGAACAGAACTAGAACAGAACTAGAACTGAACTAGAACAGAACTAGAACAGAACTAGAACAGAACTAGAACAGAACTAGAACAGAACTAGAACAGAACTAGAACAGAACTAGAACAGAACTAGAACAGAACTAGAACAGAACTAGAACAGAACTAGAACAGAACTAGAACAGAACTAGAACAGAACTAGAACAGAACTAGAACAGAACTAGAACAGAACTAGAACAGAACTAGAACAGAACTACGAACTAGAACAGAACTAGAACAGAACTAGAACAGAACTAGAACAGAACTAGAACAGAACTAGAACAGAACTAGAACAGAACTAGAACAGAACTAGAACAGAACTAGAACAGAACTAGAACAGAACTAGAACAGAACTAGAACAGAACTAGAACAGAACTAGAACAGAACTAGAACAGAACTAGAACAGAACTAGAACAGAACTAGAACAGAACTAGAACAGAACTAGAACAGAACTAGAACAGAACTAGAACAGAACTAGAACAGAACTAGAACAGAACTAGAACAGAACTAGAACAGAACTAGAACAGAACTAGAACAGAACTAGAACAGAACTAGAACAGAACAGAACTAGAACAGAACTAGAACAGAACTAGAACAGAACTAGAACAGAACTAGAACAGAACTAGAACAGAACTAGAACAGAACTAGAACAGAACTAGAACAGAACTAGAACAGAACTAGAACAGAACTAGAACAGAACTAGAACAGAACTAGAACAGAACTAGAACAGAACTAGAACAGAACTAGAACAGAACTAGAACAGAACTAGAACAGAACTAGAACAGAACTAGAACAGAACTAGAACAGAACTAGAACAGAACTAGAACAGAACTAGAACAGAACTAGAACAGAACTAGAACAGAACTAGAACAGAACTAGAACTGAACTAGAACAGAACTCGAACTAGACGAACTAGAACAGAACTAGAACAGAACTAGAACAGCAGCACTAGACTAGAAACTTAGAACAGAACTAGAACAGAACTAGAAACAGAACTAGAACAGAACTAGAACAGAACTAGAACAGAACTAGAACAGAACCTAGAACAGACCTAGAACAGCTAGAACTAGAACTAGACCAGAACTAGAACAGAACTAGAACAGAACTAGAACAGAACTAGAACAGAACTAGAACAGAACTAGAACAGAACCTAGAACAGAACTCGACCAGAACTAGAACAGAACTAGAACAGAACTAGAACAGACCTAGAACAGAACTAGAACAGAACTAGAACAGAACTAGAACAGAACTAGAACAGAACTAGAACAGAACTAGAACAGAACTAGAACAGAACTAGAACAGAACTAGAAACAGAACTAGAACAGAACCTAGAACAGAACTAGAACAGAACTAGAACAGAACTAGAACAGAACTAGAACAGAACTAGAACAGAACTAGAACAGAACTAGAACAGAACTAGAACAGAACTAGAACAGAACTAGAACAGAACTAGAACAGAACTAGAACAGAACTAGAACAGAACTAGAACAGAACTAGAACAGAACAGAACTAACAGAACTAGAACAGAACTAGAACAGAACTAGAACAGAACTAGAACAGAACTAGAACAGAACTAGAACAGAACTAGAACAGAACTAGAACAGAACTAGAACAGAACTAGAACAGAACTAGAACAGAACTAAACAGAACTAGAACAGAACTAGAACAGAACTAGAACAGAACTAGAACTGAACTAGAACTGAACTAGAACTGAACTAGAACTGAACTAGAACAGAACTAGAACTGAACTAGAACAGAACTAGAACAAAACTAGAACAGAACTAAACAGAACTAGAACTGAACTTGAACTGAACTAGAACTGAACTAGAACTGAACTAGAACTGAACTAGAACTGAACTAGAACTGAACTAGAACTGAACTAGAACTGAACTAGAACTGAACTAGAACTGAACTAGAACTGAACTAGAACTGAACTAGAACTGAACTAGAACTGAACTAGAACTGAACTAGAACTGAACTAAACTGAACTAGAACTGAACTAGAACTAACTAGAACTGAACTAGAACTGAACTAGAACTGAACTAGAACTAGAACTAAAACAGAACTAGAACAGAACTAGAACAGAACTAGAACAGAACTAGAACAGAACTAGAACAGAACTAGAACAGAACTAGAACTGAACTAGAACTGAACTAGAACTGAACTAGAACTGAACTAGAACAGAACTAGAACAGAACTAGAACTGAACTAGAACAGAACTAGAACAAAACTAGAACAGAACTAGAACTGAACTAGAACTGAACTTGAACTGAACTAGAACTGAACTAGAACTGAACTAGAACTGAACTAGAACTGAACTAGAACTGAACTAGAACTGAACTAGAACTGAACTAGAACTGAACTAGAACTGAACTAGAACTGAACTAGAACTGAACTAGAACTGAACTAGATCTGAACTAGAACTGAACTAGACATGAACTACAACTGAACTAGAACAGAACTAAAACAGAACTAGAACAGAACTAGAACAGAACAGAACTAGAACAGAACTAGAACAGAACTAGAACAGAACTAGAACAGAACTAGAACAGAACTAGAACAGAACTAGAACAGAACTAGAACAGAACTAGAACAGAACTAGAACTGAACTAGAACTGAACTGGAATTAGACAAGATTTGTTCTTATGTTTCCATCCCTGATAGTGATGATGTAAAACAAACACATGAACCTGGTTGACACTTCCTTGACTTAAAACTAATGTAAAATGTACTACAACTACAATTACAAGTATTTATTATTGTTTTTGTTGTTTTCACATTTACGTGCAACGAAAAGCAACGACTTAGTGTCACTCATACACTGTGTATATATTTACATGATTATGACGTTAAACCTGCAGCGGCAAGAGTAATTTTGATTTTGCTTGTTTTTTTCTGTTTCTAGTTTTAAAGGAAAGAAATCTTATGCCGATAATAGGAAACGCAATAAATTGAATTAGAAATGTACGTAACAGGATATATAGAGAATGACATAGAGATTTAGTTGGATACATAAACTAAACAAGTAGTAACACAGATACACATGCATACATACACACGTACATATTGCACTTATTAGAAGGCATATTATGACAAAGTATAAAGGATGTAGAAGGTAAACGATAACATCCGGTAAATGTCTAGTAGATGTATTAGTAGATAGGAAACGGATTGGCTTAAGACTTTTTTTAAGGAACAGAAATTGTTTAAAAATAAAAATATTTAAACATTTTGTGCATTTTTAGCCGTAATTTGTAAACAAACTATTGTTTTTGAATTTTGTTTATTAAGTTCTCTTTTCTTTCCAACTAAGAGTAATTTCAGATAAATTTCAGCCAATTGAAACTCTCTTTAGTAAAAGCCGTTAAATGAAAATTGTTAACGACAAGACAAATTTCAATTTCATTTTACTTCATATTTACTCGTATTTATACCGTACAAATATTTACGTCCACTACTCCATATACGTACGTTCATTCCTAAGTTAGACAGACGTACCTTTTGGACAGACAGTTAGACAGATGTAGACCCTTTTTATGTGTGTGTGCTTTTTGGGAACAACAAAAATCATAAAGCCAGTGATTTTTGAGTTAAACTCTCTAGATTTTTTGGGACATGCGCCAATGCAAGAAAGATTATTAAATATTAACCCTAAAATGAAAAATTTTAGATAAGATTTACCTAAATACCAAAACAGGGTTGTATTTTAACTTAAATGATAACAGATCTGTTCTAGTTCTGTTCTAGTTCTGTTCTAGTTCTGTTCTAGTTCAGTTCTAGTTCAGTTCTAGTTCAGTTCTAGTTCAGTTCTAGTTCAGTTCTAGTTCAGTTCTAGTTCAGTTCTAGTTCAGTTCTAGTTCAGTTCTAGTTCAGTTCTAGTTCAGTTCTAGTTCAGTTCTAGTTCAGTTCTAGTTCAGTTCTAGTTCAGTTCTAGTTCAGTTCTAGTTCAGTTCTAGTTCAGTTCTAGTTCTGTTCTAGTTCTGTTTTAGTTCTGTTCTAGTTGTTTTCCAGTTCTGTTCTAGTTTTGTTCTGTTCTAGTTCGGTTCTAGTTCTGTTCAGTTCTAGTTCTGTTCTAGTTCTGTTCTAGTCCTGTTCTAGTTTGTTCTAGTTCTGTTCTAGTTCTGTTCTAGTTCTGTTCTAGTTCTGTTCTAGTTCTGTTCTAGTTCTGTTCTAGTTCTGTTCTAGTTCTGTTCTAGTTATGTTCTAGTTTGTTCTAGTTCTGTTCTAGTTCTGTTCGTTCTGTTCTAGTTCTGTTCTAGTTCTGTTCTAGTTCTGTTCTAGTTCTGTTCTAGTTCTGTTCTAGTTCTGTTCTAGTTCTGTTCTAGTTCTGTTCTAGTTCTGTTCTAGTTCTGTTCTAGTTCTGTTCTAGTTCTGTTCTAGTTCTGTTCTAGTTCTGTTCTAGTTCTGTTCTAGTTCTGTTCTAGTTCTGTTCTAGTTCTGTTTTCTAGTTCTGTTCTAGTTCTGTTCTAGTTCTGTTCTAGTTCTGTTCTAGTTCTGTTCTAGTTCTGTTCTAGTTCTGTTCTAGTTCTGTTCTAGTTCTGTTCTAGTTCTGTTCTAGTTCTGTTCTAGTTCTGTTCTAGTTCTGTTCTAGTTCTGTTCTAGTTCTGTTCTAGTTCTGTTCTAGTTCTGTTCTAGTTCTGTTCTAGTTCTGTTCTAGTTCTGTTCTAGTTCTGTTCTAGTTCTGTTCTAGTTCTGTTCTAGTTCTGTTCTAGTTCTGTTCTAGTTCTGTTCTAGTTCTGTTCTAGTTCTGTTCTAGTTCTGTTCTAGTTCTGTTCTAGTTCTGTTCTAGTTCTGTTCTAGTTCTGTTCTAGTTCTGTTCTAGTTCTGTTCTAGTTCTGTTCTAGTCTGTTCTAGTTCTGTTCTAGTTCTGTTCTAGTTCTGTTCTAGTTCTGTTCTAGTTCTGTTCTAGTTCTGTTCTAGTTCTGTTCTAGTTCTGTTCTAGTTCTGTTCTAGTTCTGTTCTAGTTCAGTTCTAGTTCTGTTCTAGTTCTGTTCTAGTTCAGTTCTAGTTCAGTTCTAGTTCAGTTCTAGTTCAGTTCTAGTTTGCTAAGTTCTAGTTCTAGTGTCTGTTCTAGTTCTGTTCTAGTTCTTTCTAGTTCTGTTCTAGTTCTGTTCTAAGTTCTGTTCTAGTTCTGTTTCTAGTTCTGTTCTAGTTCTGTGTCTAGTTCTGTTCTAGTTCTGTTCTAGTTCTGTTCTTAGTTCTGTTCTAGTTCTGTTCTAGTTCTGTTTCTAGTTCTGTTCTAGTCTGTTCTAGTTCTGTTCTAGTTCTGTTCTAGTTCTGTTCTAGTTCTGTTCTAGTTCTGTTCTAGTTCTGTTCTAGTTCTGTTCTAGTTCTGTTCTAGTTCTGTTCTAGTTCTGTTCTAGTTCTGTTCTAGTTCTGTTTAGTTCTGTTCTAGTTCTGTTCTAGTTCTGTTCTAGTTCTGTTCTAGTTTCTGTTCTAGTTCTGTTCTAGTTCTGTTCTAGTTCTGTTCTAGTTCTGTTCTAGTTCTGTTCTAGTTCTGTTCTAGTTCTGTTCTAGTTCTGTTCTAGTTCTGTTCTAGTTCTGTCTAGTTCTGTTCTAGTTCTGTTCTAGTTCTGTTCTAGTTCTGTTCTAGTTCTGTTCTAGTTCTGTTCTAGTTCTGTTCTAGTTCTGTTCTAGTTCTGTTCTAGTTCTGTTCTAGTTCTGTTCTAGTTCTGTTCTAGTTCTGTTCTAGTTCTGTTCTAGTTCTGTTCTAGTTCTGTTCTAGTTCTGTTCTAGTTCTGTTCTAGTTCTGTTCTAGTTCTGTTCTAGTTCTGTTCTAGTTCTGTTCTAGTTCTGATCTAGTTCTGTTCTAGTTCTGTTGTAGTTCTGTTGTAGTTCTGTTCTAGTTCTGTTTGTTTTGAATATTTGGCTTAAAGTTCGATTGAGTCCCCTTGACCCCTTTCAGGTTTAAGACCATATTCCAAAAGAAAACGCACAACAATTTTTGTATGTACCCCAAACGAGTACAACATCAACATTCTAGGTGTTGTGTACCACTTGCTCTCTATACTCTCTTCTTCTTACGAAATTGTGTTGTTGTTGCCAAATTTTGTTTTCGGGGATGCTGTGTGTACGATGCCGAAGCTGTTCTTTTGCCTCTAGATGCTGTATATGTGCAAAACTTTTAAAAATCCTTAGATTTCTTTAGTCTTTATATTGAACGCGTCGCGAGTGCTAGTGAAAAATTAAGAAAATATTGGAACAACAAGAAGAAAAAAATGAATTTATTCTACTGAAAAAAATATTTAAGAAGAAAAAAAAAGCCAGATTTTGCAACCAACAAAAGAAAATGGATAAATTTAAAGCTTTTGTGGATTAATAACGAGAAATGTCTATGATTTTTATAAATTTTAACAACAAGAAAAACGAATTTATTTAAAACAACTAAAAAATGTTTAAATTATAATAAAAAAAAGTAATTAAATTTTGCTAAAATTTAAATAGATAAAATTTGTAAAAGCAGAAAAAAATTGATATAGAAAATTTTTTCAAGCTGCAAAAAAAAAGAAGAAAAAAAATGTCTTTAATATACACAGGCATTAGTTTGAATGTATGAGAGTGTATGTGTGTGTTTGTGTGTGTATAGTATCCTTTTTTCCAATTATTGCTGTTGTTGTTGTTGTTGCTGTTCGTCTTCTTCTTGTTATACTTCTTCATGATTTTGGTCCTTCGGCATATATACATTACAAATATAATCTGTATCTATATTTCCGAAATGTATAAAACTGTTTTTTTTTCTCTATCGTTGCTGCGGCTGCTGCCCCAACATGTGTTTGTGTGTGTGTGTGTGTTTAAAGGCATTACATACAAGTGTTTGTGTGTCTGCCAACTGTAATCGTGCGCAAGTTATATTCTATTATATCCTGGATTGTACGATTTGCGTCGTTTCGGTTTTCTGCCATCATTTGTATATCTTCTATATCATCTCCTTTTCCCTTCGCCCTTTTAAAACTTCTTAACATTTTTCATCTTTGGGTTCACTTGTCTTGCTTTAGAGACTCCTAGAGTTTGTTTTTTCTCAAATTCAAAGCTCCTCTATATGAAGTTTTTTTACGTTTTCTGTTTTCTTTTCTATTTTATGTTCAATTTTTATGTTGTTGTTTTTCTTATTTTAATTATTGTTGTTGTTGTTTTTTCTTTTTATATTCTATTTTCTTCTTCTTATTTTGGGGGGTTTGAGTTTTTGCAAAAAGAAAAAAAGGTAGTAGACCCAAAATCTTGTATCTATATATTTACTTTACAGCTTCTTTCTTTTATCATTCGTTTATAATATTTATTTTCATATAATTTTTTCCATATGTACCTTATATAGTACGTATTTTAGTTTAGTTTCTGAAATAGTTTATGAAACTTAGAAATCATACGTCTATTAAATTTCTTGAATGTGCAGTTACTTTTGATATTATGTAAAGCCTAATGGAGATAATAAACTGAACTATTGTTAAAACTATAGACTAGTCTATAGTCGCGACTTTAGTCAATAATATTAACTATAAAGGAAGTAGTATGACAGTAGACTACTCCATAAGCCAGACTATAAACTGGGCTATAGTCTATAAACTAGACCAGGTACAGACCAGTTTACAGATTACTCTAAAACCCAGACGATAGACTAATTTATAATCCAGACTATAGACAATTTATAGCCTATTATATAGGTCCGGAATATAGACCACAGCAGACCGACTATAGACCACTTTATAGTCCAGACTATAGACCACTTTGTAATCCAGACTATAGACCACTTTATAGTCCAGACTAAAAACTATTCTATAGTGCAGACTATAAACTACTCTAAAGTCCAGACAATAAATCACTATGGACTACTATGAAGTCTGGAATCTATAATATAGACCATGCTATAGTCCATATATAGACAAGTTATAGTCTATAATATAGACCACACTATAGTCCAGACTATGGACCACACTGTAGTCTAGACTATAGACCATACTATAGTCCAGACTATAGACTAGTATATAGTCCGGACTATACACTACTCTTTAGTACAGGCAGTAGATTATTCTATAGTCCGTACTATATAGTCAATACTATAGACTAGTCTAGACTATAGACTACTCTATAGTCTAGACTACTCTATAGTCCAGACTGCAGGTTATTCTATAATCCAGACGATGGACTACTCTATAGTCCAGACTATAGGCTACTGTATAGTCCAGACTATAGGCTACTCTATAGTCCAGACTATAGGCTATTCTATAGTCCAGACTATAGGCTATTCTATAATCTAGACTATAGAATGCTCTATAGTATAAAGTAGTCTAATTAGAGTAGTCTATAGTATGGACTATGGAGTAGCCTACAGTCTGGACTATACAGTAGCCTAGAGTCTGGACTATAGAGTAGTCCATCGTCTGGATTATAGAATAATCTGCAGTCTGGACTATAAACTATAAACAGACTATGGGCTACTCTACAGTCCAGACTATAGAATCGTCTATAGTTTAAAGTAGTCTAAATAGAGTAGTCTATAGTCTGGACTATGGAGTAGCCTACAGTCTGGACGCTAAAGTAGTCTATATTCTGGATTATAGAATAATCTGCAGTCTGGACTACAGAGTAGTCTATAGTCTAGACTATAGAGTAGTCTATAGCATTGACTATATAGTACGGACTATAGATTAGTCTACTGCCAGTACTATAGAGTAGTGTATAGTCTGGGCTATATACTAGTCTATCGTAAGGATTATATAATAATCTGGACTATAAAGTTTATAGTCCAGACTGCAGATTATTCTATAATCCAGACTATAGACTACTTTAGCGTCCAGACTGTAGACTACTCTATAGTCCAGACTATAGGCTACTCTATAGTCCAGACTATATGCTACTCCAGACTATAGACTGCTCTATAGTCCGCACTATAGGCTACTCTATAGTCCAGACTATAGGGTACTCTATAGTTTAGACTATAGACTTCTTCATAGTCCCGACTATAGACTACTCTATAGTCCAGACTATAGGCAACTCTATAGTCCAGACTATTCTATAGGCAACTCTATAGTCCAGACTATTCTATAGACTACTCTATAGTCCAGACTATAGACTACTCTATAGTCCAGACTATAGGCTACTCTATAGTCCAGACTAAAGGTTATTCTATAGTCTGGACTATAGACTACTTTACAGTCCTAATTATAGACTACTCTATAGTCGAGACTATAGACTACTTCATAGTCCATACTATGGGCTACTCTATAGTCTAGACTATAGACTATTTTATAGTCCCGACTATAAACTACTCTATAGTCCAGACTATAGACTACTCTATAGTCCAAACTATAGCCATCTCTAGTTTACTCTATAGTCCAGACTATAGACTTTTCTATATTCCAGACTATAGACTTCTCTATGGTCTAGACTATAGTAAACTCCATAGCCCAGATTATAGACATTTCTATCATCCATACTATTGACTACTCTATAGTCCAGACTACTCCAAAGTCAAGACTATAAACTTCTCTAAAGTCCACATTATAGACTACTCTATATTCCTAACTATAAATTCTCTATAGTCCACATTATAGACTACTCTATAGTCCAGACTATAACTATAGACTTCTCTATAGTCTAGACTATATATTAATCTATAGCCCAGATTTTCAATGTAGAAATTTATAAAAGAGTCAGAGCTTTACACTGCTATTAAGGTGTATGGTATTCAATCACTTCTATTGGGTTTTGATATTTATATATTAATAAAAGAATAAAATTTACTTTTAGACGATAAACTCAATAACCTACAAATGGGGCAAAACTGTAGCAGTTGTGTATAGAAATAGATCCTTTAAATTAAATAATTTAAATTATTTTTATAAAGAAAATTTTGTTAAATTTGAAGAAATTTGTTTTATAATATTTAATAAAAAAAAACATAAAAATTAGTTTGAATTTTTAAGAAGTGTAGTCCACTTAGGCGTATGATTAATAATAAGTTTATTTTATTTTATTAACTTTTAATTATTAGTTGTTTTTCTTTTTTGCATAAAAATTTTACAAACATGTTGTTGTAGGTTCTTTAAATAAGGACGCCATCTTGAAAATTAATATAAAAAGAAAAAAAAAACCTAAAGCATACAAAAACAGAAAAACAGATATTGAAGTTGTAAAATAAGTTGAAAAAACGAAAACGAATGAAAAACACAAATCAAATGAGAAGCTATACTACTTGAAATCGAGTTAGTGTGAGTGGATAGTAAAAAAGAAAGAAATATATATATAATTGTATATAGTAAAACAGTGAGAAGCAGAAAGAAAGAACGAACGAACAAAAAACAAACGTAAAATGTTTTTTTTGCAAAAGAAAGCAACAAAATATTAAACATACGTACCGTATGCCTACAACAACAAAAGAATAATAGCATTTGAAAAGGAAACAAATGAAAAGAAAACAAAAACGAAATTGAAATTAAAATACACAGGATGATATACACGGCAAAGAAACACACACATACTTATAGACAAACAGACAGACAAACAACTAAGCATTTTATAACGGGAGTTGTAAATTATAGTAGAGTGTAAGAGTAGTGTGTAAAATGTTTGTACAAAAGAGAGTGATGATATATTTAGAAAGAGAGAGAGAGAGAGTGATAACGGTTTAAAATTTATCTAAAATAACTCTTGTTTAAAAACTTCTCTTTTTAACACAAGAGTCCTTTTTTGAAAGAGAGACAGAGAGACAAACATTAGTGAATTATTATGCGAAAGTAAATCTATTTTATCTTGTGTCAATAACACAGCAGCATTGTTGCTATTGTTGTTGTTGTTTTTCTTAATATTTTTGTAATAAAAGTGAACAAAAGACAACAACAAACATTTTGGCCAAGGCAAAAAATATTATAATGAAAAAACAAATCCTTATAAAATATATATCTACACATAAAAACAGCAACAACAACAACAACTAAAATACATATAACAATGAAACAAATGAAAAAACGAAATTTGTAATAGAAAAAAAAGAAACAAAAAAAAAAAAAAGGCAAGAAAAAAGTGTCAGGCATACAAAAAAAAAAAATGGAAAAATGTTAAAAGTGAAATTGAACGACGCCCCATAAAAAAGTGTTTTTTTTTCTAAAAAAGTAATGAAAAAAATATTAAATTAATAAAAATAAAACAAAATATTTAGAATATAAAACTTTAAATTTTATATTAAGAAACAAAAAAATATTTAAAATTTTTTCTTAAATCTTTTTCCCAAAAAGTGAGAAAACTTGAGAAAATGATGAAACTTTTTAAAGAAACAAAAAGTGATTTTTTTATGAAATAATCTAAATAATATTTCTTAAAACAAAATGTTGAATAATCATTTAAAAGCAATAAATTCCCATAAATAATAAAAAAAATTAAATTAAAAAAAAAAAAAATTATTTGATTAATCGATTAAAATTATTCGAATAAAAATAACCGATTAATCTTTGAAAACTGCAAGACATTGAAAATATGTGGAATTTGTAAATAAAAAAAAATAAATAAAATTATTCCATTAATCGATTAAAATTATACGGTTAAACTTAATCGATTAAAATTATCCGGTTAAACTTAATCGATTAAATCACTCCGAATAAAACGAATAATTTTTTTGGAATTTTTTTATAAAAAATTAAAAATTGTTCCATTAAAATTATCCTAATTAAAGTTTAAAATTATTCGATTGATCGATTAAAATTATTCGAATAAAGATATCCCTACAGTAGTTAAAAGCTTCAAGACGTAAGAAAATCTATTAAATTTAAAAAAAAAACAAAATTTTGTGATTAATCGATTAAAATTATTCGAATAAAACTATACGAGCAATGTATTTCCATAAATAATAAACAAATTTTCCTATTCATTTAAAAAAATTAAATTATTCGATTAATCGATTATTCGATTAAAAATATCCGATTAATCTTTGAAAAATGCTAGACATTGGAAAATATGTACAATTTTAAAATAAAAAAAATTAAATTATACCAATAACCGAGTAAAATTATTCGGTTAAAATTATTCGAATAAAAACATACGATTAACCATTTAAAACTACAAAACATTACAAAATATGTGGAATTTTTAATAAAAAAAAAATAATAAAATTATTCCATTAATCGATTAAAATTATCCGGTTAAATTTAATCGATTAAACACTCCGAATAATACGTATAGTTTCTTCAAACTGATTTATCTTTTGCGATTTTTGATAAAAAATTAAAAATTGTTCCATTATAATTATCCTAATCAAAGTTTAAAAATTATTCGATTAAACGATTAAAATTATTCGAATAAAAATATCTCTACAATCGTTAAAAACTTCAAGACATAAGAAAATCTATTAAATTTTGAAAAAAATCAAAGTGTTTTGATTAATCGATTAAAATTATCCGGTTAAAATTATTCGAATAAAACTATACGATTAAAGCAGTGTTGATTAAATTAAGTTGAACATTAAAACCAATATATTCCATAAATAATAAATTTTTTTTTATAAAAAAATTATTCGATTACAGTGGACGTCCACTAGTACGAATTATATAGTGTCAGGCCCTTTCGTAATACCGAAAAATTCGTATTATTGAACAACACATTTTGTATGTTTAAATTCAAATAATACACATAAAATATTGGATTTTATTTATTTTTGTTTTATTTTTCATGAAAAATTACATAACGGAACAAAATATAATAAATATGTATTATTTTAAATAAATTTCTTGTACATAAACAGGCATAAAAGGGACATATTTACGTATATGAATTGTTAATTTTGAAAGTATTGTGAGTCCAATGGTTGAAATGAGATATATGTAGAAGGTTTTAAATTTTAATGTTTTTAAAAAGATGTGTGCCAAAGACAATTTGCAATTTACATATGTGTTCTAAAATGTATTAAAATGTTCAGATTACATAAAACTTTTATTAGAAACTTGAATGGAATATACCACAATTCTCTAATTTATAATTTTCTCTTAAAAATTAGAATAGTTATCCTTAAACCCATTGTTTGGAATGTGGAGTCACACTACTTTCAAAATTAACAGTTCATACATACATATGTATGTATATAAATATCATTTTACTTATTAAAAAATCCATCATTTAACATCGATGTTTATTACATTGTAAAATGATTCTTACGGCTTTTTCAATAACAGCGCTTTTGAGGCTTCAATATTGTTCTCAGCAGAGTTATTGTCGGGAACTAATAAAATACTTTCCTCATTGGCGTTATCATCCAATTTAATTTCTTCTCTTGGGTCATCAAAATTCCAATAAAATAAATTAATAACACTAAATAATTGTTGATTTGTAAATATACATGCAGTAAATTGTGTGTATAGGATTTTTAAAAATACAAAACACTTGTAATAAATACAAAAAAACTTCAAAATTACTGAGCTTAAGGTGAATGATACCAAAATAATAAAATAAAAACATAATAAAAACTTCATTCATACGTAAATAAAACCAAAATTCCCATAAAAAATGAGTTATTCGTACTATCGAACAGAAAAATTGTGACTTTATTCGTACTATAGAGTAGACAATGCAACAATTTTGCCATTCGTATTATTGGATATTCGTAATAAAGAGTGTACGTACTATTGGACGTCCACTGTAATCGCTTAAAATTATTTGAATAAAAATAACCGATTAATCGTTAAAACTTTACCACTTAAGAAAATATGTCAAATTAAGAAATTTAAATAAAATAAAATTATTCCATTAATCGATTAAAATTATCCGTTTAAACTTATTCGAATAATACGAATAATTTCTTTGAACTAATTTTTCTTTGGAAATTGTTTATAAAAAATTTAAAGTTATTCGATTAAAATTAATGTTTAATGCTTAAAAGTTATTCGATTAAGATTATTCGAGTAAAAATTTCCCTACAATCGTTAAAAACTTCAAGGCATAAGAAAATCTATTAAGTTTTGACAAAAAAAAAATCAAAATTTTTTGATTAATCGATTAAAATTATTCGTTTAAAATTATTCGAATAAAACTATCCGATTAAAGTAGTGTTGAATAATTGATTAAAAGCAATATATTCCCATAAATAATAAACCATTTTTCTATTCATTAAAAGATTTTTTCGAATAATCGATTAAAATTATTCGATTAATCGGATAAACATGCTCCGAAAATATAAATAAAATATTTATATTCCTGTAAAAAAATTAATTTACTTAAGAAAAAAATTATAAAAAAAATAAGAACCAAATAATTGATTGAAATTGTTCGAATAATTATTAAAACAATCGATTAATCGTTGAAAATTTAACGAATAATTTACTAAAAACACATGAAATAAACAAAAAACTTAAAATTCCTTAAACAAAATTTATAAAATTTAAGAAAAAATTATTCGGATAATTAAGAAAAAAATATTCGAATAATCGATTAAAATTATTCGATTAATCGAATCAAAATGAGTAGAACGAACAAAGAAGTACAAAAATTGCTTTTAAAATTGAAGAAAAAACAATATTTTAATAATATTCGATTAATCGAATAAACATTCGAATAAAATACTCGATTAATCGTAATTTGTAAAATCTAATTAAATAATTTTTAAAATAATTGGAAAACAATAAAATAAGATAAAAAAAGAAATGAATAATCGATTAAAATTATTCGAATAAAAATTGGAATAATCGTTTAAAAAAATGTTGTAAAATCTGTACAAATAATTTGTAAAAACTTGAGTAGAAAAATAATAAATAATAAAATTTAAAAAAATGCGAATAATCGAGTAGTATTATTCAAATCGAAATTTTTTGCAAAAACATGTAAATCTAATAAAATTGAGAATCATGTTACTTTTTGTTATTTATTTGAATAATAAAATTATTCGAATAATCGATTAATCGAATCAATTTGCTTAAAAAGAACAAAAATTATTTTAACATTTATGAAAATAATTAAAATACTTAAAACAATCGAATAATCAAATAAATTATTCGAATATATTACATATTCGATCAATCTCAAAAAATTAAAAATCGTTTAAAAAATGATAAAAATTGTTTTGTTTAATTTTGGCAAATAATCCATTAAAATTATTCGAATAATAATTTTAATGAATTATTCGAATCGAAATTTTTGTAAAATATGTAAAACTAATAAAATTGAGAATCGTGTTATTTTTGTTATTTATTTGAATAATAGAATGAAATTATTCGAATAATCGATTAAAATTATTCGATTAATCGAATAACCGATTAAAATTATTCGATTAATGGAATTAAAATGCTTAGAAAGAACAAAAATTTATTTTAAAATTTATGGAAGTACTTAAAATTCTCAAAGTAATCGATTAATCGAATAAATTATTCGAATATGTTATTCGATTAATCGCAAAAAATTAAAAATCATTTAAAAAATTAAATTTTTTTAAACAAAACAATTTATATCACTATTTTGTTTAATTTCGGCAAATAATCCATTAAAATTATTCGAATAATCGGTTGAAACTATTCGAATAATCGTTCAAAATTATTCTATTAATCGAATCAATTTGCTTAAAAATAACAAATATTTATTTTAAAATTTATGGAAATACTTAAAATTTTCAAAGTAATTTATTCGAATAAATTATTCGATTAATCGAAAAACATGAAAAATCGTAAAAAAATATGTAAATAGTTTTGTTTAATTTCAGCAAATAATCCATTAAAATTATTCGAATAATCGATTAAAATTATTCGAATAATCGTTTAAAATTGTTCGAATAATCGCTTAAAATTATTTGAATAATCGCTTAAAATTATTCGATTAATTGAATAAAAATGCTTAAAAAATTTAATTTGTGAAAATACTTAAAATAGTAATTGATTAATCGAATAAATATTCGAATAAATTATTCGGTTAATCTAAAAAAAATAAAAAATCGTTTAAAAAAATGTTGTAAAATGTAAACAAATAATTTGTAAAAAAAGGTGATGGAAAATATTCGATTAATCGTTCGGTTAGCTGTTAAAATCTCTGGTTTAGGGACTTTTTTTAAATTTTAAAGACATTCTTCTTCTAGCAGCTTGATTCTATATATTTTTTCTAAAATTTTTAATAAATCTTATATAATTTCTAACAATTTTCTTTATCATTTCTTTACAGATTTATACCTAAAACTACAATTAATTAAATTAATCTAAAAAAAGCAAAAACAACAAAAATATTTATAAAAATTTAACAAAAATGCGGTTAAACGGATGTGTTTTAAAAAATCCCAATATTTGTAACAAAATACTAATAAAAACCTTACCTAAGTGTTGTAATAAATATAAAAGTTAAAGCAAAATGATACAAATACAAAATAAATAAAACAAAAACAATTGTTTTAAACAATTAAAAACTATACAAAAAAACTATCTTCTTAAAAAACATAAAAATTTAAGAAAAAAAAATCTACTCTAAAACGAAAAATCGTCTTAAACTTTAAAAACCCCACAACTTAGACTACAAAAAGTTATTGAAAAGAAAATAAACTATAACAAAATGGCATTTTCCCATTTAACATTATTAAATAGGCCGCCTAAGGCTAAACATCAATTCAGTGTGGCCACCTTGTGTTTTGTTACCTTGACTTTGAGTACGGTGCCGTTGAAAGAAGTAGAGGCCCAAAGGCCTCTGCTAAATCATACCACCTACAATACCATACCCACATCACAGCATCACTATAAACAGTTACGCAATGGCCGGACTCATGATTTAATTATACCCCCTTCGACAGTGGCCTCTATACCTCGAGGCCTTTTATCGGGTGGTTTACCTCTTTACGATGATGACATGGATAGCACACGTTTACCTTCTTCTTTGGGTAGACGTGATAATAGAAGACGCATTAATTATCAATCCTTAGCCGCTAATATACCACGTGGTAACAGTGGCCGTGGTGGTGGCATTAATTCTTTACGCAAAGAACTCATGAAACCTTCGGTGGGTGGTCCTGGTGGTGGCATTAGTGGCAATAGTCCTGGTTATCCTTCTTACTCGGCCACCTCTGCTATAGGGAAAATAGATGGCATTGGTGGTGTCGGCCCGGCTCGTCCTTATGGTGAAACTTTACAAATGGCTCCCGGTTCTATGTATTCGACCAGTTCTCCCCCCTTTACCTATTTATCGAATCCTCAAGGTTAGCTGATTTAAATAAATTGCAAAATTTTATAATTTATCTATTAAAAATTTTTTAAACTTTTTAGAATCCTCTATACGCCATAAACCCAAACAGAGTAGCATTGCTAAACTTTGGAAATTGAATCATGGTAAAAACAATCAGATTCAACAATTTGGTGGTCCTATGTCTCCCAATGATGATCCTCGTGTTGATGATGATATTATCCGTGAGGGTCACAATGATCCCTTGCAAGTGATCAAGGATGAGATAAGAATTTCACAACCACAATCGGTAAGTTTGAATGAGTTTTTGACCAATTTTTTTGCATGTCTTGACTATAGTCTAGTCTATAGTCTGGACTATAGTCTACTCTTTAGTCCGAAGTGTCTGGACTTTAGTTAGTCTATAGTCTGGACTTTAGTCTAGTCTATACTCTGGACTATATTCTAGTCTTTAGTCTGGACTATAGCCTAGTCTTTACTCTGGACTATAGTCTACTCTATAGTCTGGACTATAGTCTAGTCTAAAGTCTGGACTATAGTCTAGTCTATAGTCTGGACTATAGTCTAGTCTATAGTCTGGACTATAGTCTAGTCTATAGTCTGGACTATAATCTAGTTTATAGTCTGGACTATAGTCTAGTCTATAGTCTGGACTATAGTCTAGTCTAGTCTATAGTCTGGACTATAGTCTAGTCTATAGTCTGGACTATAGTCTAGTCTATAGTCTGGACTATAGTCTAGTCTATAGTCTGGACTATAGTCTAGTCTATAGTCTGGACTATAGTCTAGTCTATAGTCTGGACTATAGTCTAGTCTATAGTCTGGACTATAGTCTAGTCTATAGTCTGGACTATAGTCTAGTCTATAGTCTGGACTATAGTCTAGTCTATGGTCTGGACTATAGTCTAGTCTATAGTCTGGACTATAGTCTAGTCTATAGTCTGGACTATAGTATAGTCCATAGTCTGTACTATAGTCTAGTCTATAATCCAGTCTATAGTCAGGACTAGTCTATAGTCTGGACTATAGTCTATAGTCTGGACTAAGTCTATAGTCTGGACTATAGTCTAGTCTGGACTATAGTATAGTCTGGACTAAATTGTAGTCTATAGTCTGGAGTGTAGTCTGGTCTATAGTCTGGAGTATAGTCTAGTCTATAGTCTGGACTATAGTATGGACTATAGTCTAGCCTATAGTCTGGTCAATAGCCTTGACTACAGTCTAGTCTTTAGCCTGGACTACAGTCTAGTCTTTAGCCTGGACTACAGTCTGGTCTTTAGCCTGGACTATAGTCTAGTCTATAGTCTGGACTATAGTCTAGTCTATAGTCTGGACTATAGTCTAGTCCATAGTCTGTACTATAGTATGTACTATAGTCTAGTCTATAATCCAGTCTATAGTCAGGACTAGTCTATAGTCTGGACTATAGTCTATAGTCTGGACTAGACTATAGTCTGGACTATAGTCTATAGTCTGGACTAAGTCTATAGTCTGGACTATAGTCTAGTCTGGACTATAGTATAGTCTGGACTAAATTCTAGTCTATAGTCTGGAGTGTAGTCTGGTCTATAGTCTGGAGTATAGTCTAGTCTATAGTCTGGACTATAGTATGTTCTATAGTCTAGTCTATAGTCTGGTCAATAGTAAAGGCTATAGCCTTGACCACAGTCTAGTCTTTAGCCTGGACTATAGTCTAGTCTATAGTCTGGACTATAGTCTAGTCTGTAGTCTGCACTATAGTATGGTCTATAGTCTGGACTAAAGTCTAGTTTTTAGTCTGGAGTATAGTCTAGTCTATAGTCTGAAGTATAGTCTAGTCTATAGTCTGGACTACAGTCTAGTCTATAGTCTGGACTACAGTCTAGTCTATAGTCTGGACTAAAGTCTAGTCTATAGTCTGGACTGTAGTCTAGTCTATAGTCTAGTCTATAGCATGGACTAAAGTCTAGTCTATCGCATGGACTATAGTCTTGCCCATAGTCTGGACTATAGTCTGCTCTAAAGTCTGGACTATAGTCTGGTCTAAAGTCTGGATTATAGTCTAGTCTAAGTATGGACTATAGTCTAGTTTATAGTCTGGACTATACTTTAGTCTATAGTGTAGACTAAAGTATATGGTCAGGACTATAGTATAGTGTGTAGTCTTGACTATAGTCTAGTCTATAGTCTGGACTATAGTCTACTCTTTAGTCCGAAGTGTCTGGACTTTAGTTAGTCTATAGTCTGGACTTTAGTCTAGTCTATAGTCTGGACTATAGTCTAGTCTGGACTATAGTATAGTCTGGACTAAAGTCTAGTCTTTAGTCTGGAGTATAGTCTAGTCTATAGTCTGGAGTATAGTCTTGTCTATAGTATGGAATATAGTCTAGTATATAGTCTGGACTATAGTCTGTACTATAGTCTTGTCTATAGTATGGAATATAGTCTAGTCTATAGTCTAGTATATAGCATGGACTAAAGTCTAGTCTATCGCATGGACTATAGTCTTGCCCATAGTCTGGACTATAGTCTAGTCTGTAGCCAGGACTATAGTCTGGACTATAGTCTAGTCTATAGCCTGCACTATGGTCTAGTCTATAGTCTGGACCATAGTCTAGTCATATAATTTTTGACTGTAGCCGACTCTGTAAACTGGTCTATGTCAGTTTATAATCTGAACAATTTTTCGGCATTTTCAAAAGAGTATCTTATTGTTGAATGCACTTTGGGCTCTATTCCATACAGGAGTGTCCTTCTAGAAAATATTTATAGCACAAATACCAGCCCTGTTCCCTTCACTTTCAAACACTCTACATACACACTTACTGCTTCCACTCAAAGGACCCTCTGGCTATTGCAGGACATTTATATGTTTTTATTTGGTACAAAAACTCTATTTTTGAATTCAATGTTAAGAATTGTTGTTAGACATACATGCTGAACGAATTTTTTCCTATATGTTTAAATCCTTTTGTTATTTTTCCCCCAGTAAAGGAATTTTCTTCTTATATTTTTATTATAAACATTTTCAATATTGTTTTTATTAAATTTCAATTATAATCATCAAACCAACAAACCCGCATCAACAAGCCGCCCTCTGGTATAATAAAAGTACATTTTGAAAAATTAAAAAAAAAAAACGAAAAGAAAATGTACAAATGTTGCAAAAATAAAACAGGAACTAATTAAATAGCAAACGGATGACAATTTAAAAAGAGCTCTTCAAGAAAATAGGGGGAGAGAATCGAAATAAACAAACACACATTTAGCATGTTAAAAAATAAATAAAATAAGAAAACTAGAAGCAAAAGTTGGAAAGAAAACGACTAAGGAAATACACTACTTAAGGATGAAAAGAATAGTTAGCAATATGGCAACTTGAAAATGTTAAATTAACATCATATGGTAACTTTAAAATCTCCAACATGATACCACACTTTGTACACTAGATCAATACGTTAAACAATGTGGCATCTTGTTTGTCACTCTTTTTAGTGTTCCGCCATATATTGGGGGAATTATTATGAAAACATTAAAACACTTGCTCCAACTAATATCTCCGTTTTTCTGAAAGATTGTTTTGCTATTTTGGGTGGGAATTTATTAAAAATATGTTGACATGTAGCTATTTTTAGCATTTCATTTCAGTGCAACTGCAACTGCTAGAGGGTTAAGGAAACACATTCATTGCAAAACACAATAAACACAATAAAAACATAAGGTTGCAAAAACACTGCAACAAACTGACTTAATAAGAATCCAAGTGTGGACTATAGTCTGAACTACAGTCTTGTATGTACTCCAGACTTTACAAAAAATATAGTCCATACTATAGACTAGACCATAGATTAGACTATAGTACAGACTATAGACTAGACTACAGTTCAGACTATAGACTAGACTAAAGTTCAGACTATAGACTAGACTATAGTCCAGATTATAGACTATAGTCCAGACTGTAGATTAGACTATAGTCCAGATTATAGTCCAGACTATAGACCAGACTATAGTCAAGACTGTAGACCAGACTGTACTATAGACAAGTTCATACTATAGACAAGACTATAATCCAGGCTATAGACAATACTATAGTCCAGACTATAGACTAGACTGTAGTCCAAACTATAGTCAAGACTAGAGACTAGACTATAGTCCATACTAAAGACCAGAATATAGTCCAGACTATAGTGTAGATTATAGTCCAAACTATACATAAGACTAAAGTCCAGACTATAGATTAGACTATAGTCCAGACTACAAATTAGACTATAGTCCAGACCATAGACTAGACTATAGTCAAGACCATAGACTAAACTATAGTTCAAACTATAGACTAGACTATAGCTCAGATTATAGACTAGACTATAATCCAGACTATAGATTAGACTATAGTCCAGACTATAGTCCAGACTATAGACTAGACTTTAGTCCAGACTATAGACTAGACTATAGTCCATACTATAGACTAGACTATAGTCCAGACTATAGACTAGACTATAGTGCATTCTATAGACTAGACTATAGTCCAGACTATAGACTAGAATATAGTCCAGACTATAGTCCAGACCAGAGACGAGACTATAGTTCAGACTAGAGACTAGACTATAGTCCAGACTATAGACTAGACTATAGTCCACATTAGAGACTAGACTATAGTTCATACTAGAGACTAGACTATAGTCCAGACTATAGACTAGACTATAGTCCAGACTATAGACTAGACTATAGTCCACACTAGTGACTAGACTATAGTTCATACTATGTACTGGACTTTAGTTCAGACTATAGTCCAGACTATAGATCAGACTATAGTCCAGACTATAGACCAGACTATAGTCCAGACTATAGACCAGACTATAGTCCAGACTATAGACTAGACTAGTCCAGACTAGACCAGACTATAGTCCAGGCTATAGACCAGACTATAGTCCAGGCTATAGACCAGACTATAGTCCAGACTATAGACCAGACTATAGTCCAGACTATAGACCAGACTATAGTCCAGACTATAGACCAGACTATAGTCCAGACTATAGACCAGACTATAGTCCAGACTATAGACCAGACTATAGTCCAGACTATAGACCAGACTATAGTCCAGACTATAGACCAGACTATAGTCCAGACTATAGACCAGACTATAGTCCAGGCTATAGACCAGACTATAGGATAGACTATAATCCAAACTATAGGCTAGACTATAGTCCAAACTATAGACTAGATTATAGTCCAAACTATAGACTAGATTATAGTCCAGACTATAGGCTAGACTATAGACAAGACTATAGTTCTGACTATAGGCTAGACTACAGTCCAGACTATAGACCAGACTATAGTCCAGACCATAGACCAGACTATAGTCCAGACCATAGACCAGACTATAGTCCAGACTATAGACTAAACTGTAGACCCGACCATAGACTAGACTATAGTTCAGACTGTAGACCAGACTATAGACCAGACTTTAGTCCAGACTATAGACCAGACTATAGACTACACTATAGAATATAATTTAGACTATAGACTACACTATAGACTAGAGTCTAAAGAAGACACCCATCCATAGAAAAAAGTCCAAAGATGAACAAAGTTTTAAACAAATATTTTTAAATTTTATTAAACGCAAAATTTGTTTCTCTTTACAGAATCCCTATATCATCAATACCGAGGCCACATTTAATACCGACATTGAAGACCTATTAGGAGTGCGTTGCACCTTTGAAACTCCCTGTGCCTGGAAATGGACAGAAAATCTCTCTGATGGTTTTCACATTATGAGTGGTACTGAGGTTTCGAAAAAGAATATGACCGGTTTATATCCCGGCCCCTTAGCCGATAATATCGATGATGCTAATGGACATTTCTTATATGCCCGCCTCTCGCCCACTACGCTACAAATCAATTTGACTTCACCACAATTTAGCACCACCATGGAGAAATGTTTTCTCGAAGTTTATATGCATCAAAGTGGCATGACACATGGTCTTTCACGTGTGGTGGTAGAACCTTTACATTCGCAAGAAAGTTCTTGGGTGCCAGCGGAAATTGTTGGTGATAACTATAGTCAATGGGAAAGGAAAGTGTTTCGTTTGGGGCGTATTTCTCGTGATTTTCGAATAGTCTTTGAAATCGTGCCCAAACTATTCGAGGGTCAAAAGGCTCATGTGGCCATTGATAATTTACGAATGATTAACTGTTTCCCTGAAGGAGCTAAAGCTGAGAAGTGTAGCACTTCCCAGGTGAAATGTATGATGAATAAAGTGCCAGTTTGTATACCATTACCAAGGATATGTGATATAACAAGGGACTGTGATGAGGCCGAAGATGAGCTATTGAATTGTGACAAAATTCCCTTTGGAGCTAGATGTGATTTTGAAAATGATTGGTGTGGCTGGCGTGATTCGGGACGTACGGTATTATCGTGGTCGCGTCACACCGGCTCTTCGCCTACATTTGATACCGGGCCCGATAGTGATCATACCTATCAGCATTTACTCAATTCCACCGTGGGCTATTACATGCTTGTGAACATGAATCAACATAGCAATAATAGTGAAAAAGGTTCTTTAATCGGTTTTGCTAGTAATGCTATAATGATATCGCGCACATTTAACCCTCCACCTACGGTGCATGGAGATCCCAATTCGCCCTATCGCAACTCCTGTGTCGTGCGTTTTTATATACATCAATTTGGTAAAAATCCCGGTAGCATAAATTTATCTGTGGTAGAAATGAAGGAAAAGGAAAATATTACCACGACTTTATGGTGGAGTACCAAGAATCAGGGCGCCGATTGGCTGAGAGCAGAATATATATTGCCGAATATAACTTCAAGGTAAAATTAGAGAAATTTTAATATAAATTATTGTATTGAATTAATTCTTTGTTTCTTTTAAGATATTACTTGCAATTTGAGGCTCGCATGGGCATGCGCATTTACTCCGATGTGGCTGTGGATGATTTCTCTTTGTCCCCCGAATAGCTTTGGCATTAATATACCACCCGACATTTGAATGGCTATAATTATTGGAATGTTCGTCATACGAAAAGTCCTACGCATAAAGATTTTACGAATCATAATTGTAAGTATAAGTTTTATCTGAAAATTTTCAAAAGTTCTGTTCTAGTTTGTTCTAGTTATGTTCTAGTTCAGTTCTAGTTCAGTTCTAGTTCAGTTCTAGTTTCAGTTCTAGTTCAGTTCTAGTTCAGTTCTAGTTCAGTTCTAGTTCAGTTCTAGTTCAGTTCTAGTTCAGTTCTAGTTCAGTTCTAGTTCAGTTCTAGTTCAGTTCTAGTTCAGTTCTAGTTCAGTTCTAGTTCAGTTCTAGTTCAGTTCTAGTTCAGTTCTAGTTCAGTTCTAGTTCAGTTCTAGTTCAGTTCTAGTTCAGTTCTAGTTCAGTTCTAGTCAGTTCTAGTTCAGTTCTAGTTCAGTTCTAGTTCAGTTCTAGTTCAGTTCTAGTTCAGTTCTAGTTCAGTTTCTAGTTCTAGTTCAGTTCTAGTTCAGTTCTAGTTCAGTTCTAGTTCAGTTCTAGTTCAGTTCTAGTTCAGTTCTAGTTCAGTTCTAGTTCAGTTCTAGTTCAGTTCTAGTTCAGTTCTAGTTCAGTTCTAGTTCAGTTCTAGTTCAGTTCTAGTTCAGTTCTAGTTCAGTTCTAGTTCAGTTCTAGTTCAGTTCTAGTTCAGTTCTAGTTCAGTTCTAGTTCAGTTCTAGTTCAGTTCTAGTTCAGTTCTAGTTCAGTTCTAGTTCAGTTCTAGTTCAGTTCTAGTTCAGTTCTAGTTCAGTTCTAGTTCAGTTCTAGTTCAGTTCTAGTTCAGTTCTAGTTCAGTTCTAGTTCAGTTCTAGTTCAGTTCTAGTTCAGTTCTAGTTCAGTTCTAGTTCAGTTCTAGTTCAGTTCTAGTTCAGTTCTAGTTCTAGTTCAGTTCTAGTTCAGTTCTAGTTCAGTTCTAGTTCAGTTCTAGTTCAGTTAGTTCTAGTTCAGTTCTAGTCAGTAGTTCAGTTCTAGTTCAGTTCTAGTTCAGTTCTAGTTCAGTTCTAGTTCAGTTCTAGTTCAGTTCTAGTTCAGTTCTAGTTCAGTTCTAGTTCAGTTCTAGTTCAGTTCTAGTTCAGTTCTAGTTCAGTTCTAGTTCAGTTCTAGTTCAGTTCTAGTTCAGTTCTAGTTCAGTTCTAGTTCAGTTCTAGTTCAGTTCTAGTTCAGTTCTAGTTCAGTTCTAGTTTAATTATTCACTTCACTAACATTCTTTTACTCTTTCCTTTTAGACCTGGAACTGGGCACCTGTGATAATCGAGGCATGTTAGGACCAACGCAATCGCAATGTGAACACTACTATAGCACACACAATCGAAGTCGAGTACTAAAAGAGGTGAAAGTAGTGGATGAAATACCCTATAAGGGAATGCAAAAATGGAAGGTGCCGCACGAGGGCTTCTATACGTAAGTTTCAGAACAAATATCTAGTAATAAAACCTATAAAATAATACTATTCTTGACATTTTAGTTTCATAGTCAAGGGAGCCAGTGGTGGTTTGGGTTCTGGCGGTGTGGGTTCCTCACGTGGTGCTGTAGCAGTGGCTGTGTTGGAATTGCACAAAAACGAGGAATTGTATATTTTGGTAGGACAACAGGGGGAAAATGCCTGCATCAAATCTTTGGGCTATAAGGAAGATGGTTGTGGTTCTAGTGATCCTGATTTGGATTTAAGTAAATACAGTTTTACCTCTAAACAGCACATGTTGAAAAATATGAATTTGGAATATGGAGCTGGCGGAGGAGGAGGAGCTTCTTATGTGTTTTTGGTAAGTGTGAGTAGCTTAATTATGATTATAAAAAGAACATGTTTTCTATATGATATTATTTGTTTTATTAGTTGAACTCAGCGCGCAATGAAGCTGTGCCTTTAATAGTGGCCGGAGGTGGTGGTGGTTTGGGTATAGGACGCTATTTAGATGAAGATTTCCAACATGGCCAAAAGGATAATTCAGCACGTAAAGGTTTAACGGGCCAGATAAATGGTGAGCCTTTACCTAAGAAAATAGCGGGTCCAGGTGGGGGCTGGCGTGCCAATATTGATCAGGCTTTAGATCCTAAATTTGGTGCAGCTCTTTTGTTGGGAGGACGTGGTGGCTTTTCTTGTTATGTAGATCTGGAAAATAATGGCTCAAATGTTAAACGTCATGGTCAGGGTGGTTTTGGTGGCGGTGGTGGAGGTTGTTATACAGGAGGTGGTGGCGGCGGTTATGCTGGAGGAGATGTTTATCTCAATCAATCGAATGGTGAAGGAGGCACTTCTTATATAACCACAACGCGCACTTTAAAGGAACTAAATGCTATATATGAGGGCTCTAACTTGGGAGCAGGTTCAGTGATTATAATACCCGCCATAGAGGGCTGTGGTTGTGATTATAGATGTTTAGCTTTGGATGAATATCGATCATCGGTGAAATGTATTTGTCCTGAGGGTTGGCGTATACGCAAGGATAATTCTTCTTCGTGTGACAGTAAGAAAAGAATTTTTGTTGAGATTTTTTTACAATTTATCTAATATGTTCTGTTTTCCTTTCTAGTGCCCATAACCGAGTCTATACCTTTGAAATATTTGATTTCCTTCTTTACCGTTTTAATGCTTTTGCTAATCGCCTGTTTGGCGGCTTTGATTGTGATGTTATGTAAGTAGTGTGTTCTGGGGAATTATGGGCAAAAAGTTTAATGTTTTGATTTTTTTTTCAGACAACCGCTATCAACGCAAGAAACTGGCCAAACAGCGTCATAAGATGTTAATGCAACAGGATATGCAATTGACCCGTTTAAGACATAATTTGGATGAAAATAACTTGAATAATTTCAATCCTAATTATGGCTGTGATGATCTTATCAATGGCACCATTAATGTTCAAAGTCTGCCTCAGGTCGCAAGGGAAAGTTTGCGTTTGGTGAAGTAAGTTTTGTTATTTCTTTAAGTTTTGCTTATTTTAATTATATTATGCTTTCAGACCTTTGGGCCAGGGTGCTTTTGGTGAAGTCTATCAGGGTTTGTATCGTCATCGTGATGGTGATGCTGTTGAAATGCCTGTAGCCGTTAAAACTTTGCCCGAAATGTCCACGCTGCAGGCCGAGGAAGATTTCCTTATGGAGGCTGCCATTATGGCTAAATTTAATCATCCTAATATGGTCCATTTAATAGGTGTTTGCTTTGATCGTCATCCTCGTTTCATAGTGTTGGAACTTTTGGCCGGTGGTGATCTTAAGAATTTCTTGCGTGAGGGACGCCACAAACCCGATAGACCCTCTTCGTTAACCATGAAAGATTTAGTTTTCTGTGCTCTTGATGTGGCCAAGGGTTGTCGTTATATGGAGAGTCAACGTTTTATACATCGCGATATAGCGGCGCGCAATTGTCTGCTGAGTAGTAAAGGTCCTGGGCGTGTGGTGAAAATTGCTGATTTTGGCATGGCACGCGATATATATCGTAGTGATTATTATCGTAAGGGTGGCAAGGCTATGCTGCCCATAAAATGGATGCCTCCAGAGGCTTTTCTCGATGGTATATTTACTTCCAAGACAGATGTTTGGTCATTTGGTGTATTATTGTGGGAGGTGGGTTGAGAAAATTGAAAAATTATATGGTTATTTCAGGTTATTAACATAATTTTGTTTCCTTTTTTATTAGGTTTTCAGTTTGGGTTTAATGCCCTATACCGGTTTACCCAATCCCGAGGTAATGCAATTGGTTACCAATGGCGGTCGTTTGGGTACACCACCCGGCTGTCCTTCGGTAATTTATAAAATTATGGCCGATTGCTGGAATCCCACACCAGAAGATCGTCCCACATTCTCTAGTCTTTTAGAGAGACTAAAGGCCGTAACAGAGGTAAGTATTTAAGCTTAGAGAACTTTGAAGTGCTGTACTATAGGTCTCTCTGCAGACATTTGTAGTGATACTATATGGTCCATTTTCCAAATTTGAACTTTGCGTTACTTTCGCTCTAATTAGGAGAAGTTTTATTAAAATCGATCGCTCGGTTCTGAACTTTGAGTCGTTCTAACAACGTTTCTTGGAACTTCGTACCTTTAGCATAAACTCTGGTACTCATTTTCTCTAGTCGTAAGAAGTTTTATTCAAATCTCTCACTCGGCTTAGGAATAATGCCGTTCTTTTCTTTGTTACTTTTGAAATTTCTTTCTGGAGCTCAAGTGCCCTATTTTGGATCTCCCTAGCACTATTTCTCTGCTCTAGTCATGAGAAGTTTTATTAAAATCGTTTTATTAGAAATAATGCTCCTATTTCCATGGCTTCCTTTTCGTATTATTTCAAATGCTGAAGAGCTCTACTTTAGGGTCCAGTGGCATCGCTTCTTATGAAGCTTTTCGCTTTATATTTTCAATTTAAACTCTGGGCCTTTTATTGGAAATCGGTTGCTGGGTTTAAGAATAACCGTTACATTTCCCAATTATCTTTCTTTAGTGTTTCATTTACCTGGTATGTCCAACTTTAGGTGTTTTTGGCCATGGTTCTTGTGCTTGTAAAAGTTTCAAATTGGGTTGTTGGACTCTGCTATACCTGGGCTTTATCCCTGAGAAGTTTTAATAAAATCGTGTGCTCGGCTTAAATATTACACTTGGAAAAATTTTTAGTTTTTTTTTTGGGAAATCGTACTTTGAAACTTTTCTTGCGAAATTGTATTAAAATGTATGAAATTTTGTTCTCCTAAGGTTAACTTAGTACAAAATTCTTAACGAAAGAATTTACGATTGATTTTTGATATCTTTTCCTTAATAGGATCCCGCTGTTATGAATGCGCCACTACCACACATCTTACGCCCGCCCTCCAATGAACGAGATCAAACAATAATACGACCGCAAGGAGTCGATGACATTTGTCTACAGGTACCCACAACATCAGACTATTTAATCCCCTTGCCTGGGATAACACACAATCCTCAGCAACAAATCAGCGAAATGCAAATTAGCGAAGCAACCACCAACACAAATTCACCTGTGGTGGCAGCCGTATCAACCGGAACCAATGTTTGTACCCCGCCTGGAGTATCCTCACCCTCGGCCCCTTGTTGCGGCCTAAAAGAGGGTGATTGCGAACAGAGTCTTAATACGAATAATGAGGGCAGTTGGGAGACTTCGTTTATATTGCCCAATTCGAAGAGTGATCAACCGTTGTTGAATCAAACAAATGGTTCACAGAAAAGCATAAATACCGTATCAATGGGTGCACCGGGTCCCGGTAATACTAGTGGCTATAGCAGCAGTAGTCAGCGTTCACCTGTTTCCAATGGCTTAAGGACAATACACAACAACAATAACAACAGCAGCAATTGCCATAATAGTAATGGCAATAGCCAGAGCACTACAGCGTCTACGCAAATGAATCCGAACGAAGAGACCACACTCATTAGTTTGGATACACCACAGCCGACACCGACCACCATACAACCGCCATTATCATTCTCATCCCAGCTGGATGGTATAACCTTAGATCCGGCCGCTTTAACAAAGAGTCTGAACAATACCGTAACAGTTCCAAATACAAATACAACAAATACTACTACAACAACTCCTAATAATAAGCACTCCTCGTATGCCAATATTCAAATGATGTCCAATTCGGTGGGCAATCTGAAAGGACACTGCACTGCTGGCGATCCCAGCAATGGCAGCTCGCCCAACAACAGCATGCTGCTGATGGGCAGTGGCAGTGAAAAGCTTAACTGCAGTATTTTACACAAGAGCAGTAATGGTCTGAATGTTAATAAAATGAATGGTAATCTAAATAAGCCGGGTGCAGCTGTAGCGCCGGTAGTGGGCGTGGGTGCTAATGCCCCGCCCTTTACCATACAAGGCTATAGCGAGCGTTATAAGGATAAACATTCAGAGATAAGTTGTTAAATTTATAATAATTTTCCTTTTACGTTTTTCGTTTTTTTTTGGCAAGAGTTAGCGAAATTATAAAACAGCGAAACACATTTTTTTTATATTTAAATTTAACGGCTAAACACAGCAAAAGCTCGGCAAACCGTTAATGTGTAAGTAACAGTAAGTTAGTTAAGAGAGTATTATATTAAGTCTACAAAAAAAGAAAAAAGAGAAAGCTTTAAAAGCATTAAACTCTTATTTATCAAAGAAACTCATTTTCCCTTTAATTTTATTTTTCGTTTTTTATATAAAAGAAAACCTTAAAAAAAACACACAAAGTTAAGTTTTCTTTGTTTTTTTTTGTCTTCTTTTGAATGGTGGTGTATACAGGGTGTGTTGGTTGTATTGTTACTAATGATTAAAAACAAATAAAATAAAAATAATTAAAAATTTATCTAAATAATAAAATCATTAAATAAAAATTTATATATTTAACGATAAATTGAAAAATTATTATAATTTACATAAACAAAAAAAAAAAGAGAAAAATTATATATTAATTGTATTAAATGTAGTGAGTGTGTGTATTTAGTGTAAAAAAAAAACCAACAGCAACAACAATTTAGTATTATTTAACTAACAAAAATGAAAATTATTAAAAAAAACTCCTGCAAATAAGTTAAAAAAAAAACAATTTGTACAAAATAAAAACAATTAAGGTTTAAATTAAACAAACAATACTTTAAAGCTTTCCATGTAAAAGGAGAAAAAGCTCAACTTTATTAACAGTTTAAGCTTTAGCAGAGAGAACGGTCAACCTATAGACAGTTTCTACTCTCGCGGTTAAGTTTTCGTTAACTATCGTTACAGAACTATATACTCGACTGGTTCTTTCGGCTTAAAACTTTCGTTTAAACTTTTTTAAACATTTCCAGAGAAAAGAGAAATGATTCAGAATTACGTCCAGTCAAGAAGTCCAGACTACAAAATAAACAATTGTCGATATCATAGACTTAGCTATAGTTTAGTCGATAGTATAGATTCAGATTAAAGAATAGACTACACTACAGACAATATACTAGACTATAGTCTAGATTATGGACTAAGCCATAGCACAGACTAAATACTAAACTTTAGTCTTCAAAATAGAATATAGTCCAGACTATGGATTAAACCAGAGTTTAAATATTAGTAGATGCTTTTATATTTTTATTTTTGACTTTGCAATAAATATGCATTTACCTCATATTTAAAAATATGCATATTTAAAAAATGGTTCTGTTCAAAATATTTCTAGTATTTTTGCTAAAAATATTTACCCATACAAACTATTGCATATTACAGCTTACAGACAAATATAAAATGTTTTCACTTACAATATATTACGCAGCAACTCGCTAACATATTTATAATACCCACATATATTTCATATGGCTTGCCTATAATATTAAAATATTTTCCTACACAAATTATTCGCAGTCAACAATATTGAAGCCATGCGAGCAGTAATATACGAACATGAAATGTACGCAAGCAGAGCATATATGTGCCGACGAAAACACGAAACAAAACGATAGTCGCGACTATCAGGTTACAATATTTTTACTATCAAACTTAAATATTATTTACTATAGGAAATGACTTATGGTCTAAAATTTAACATTTCATGTTGAACTTGAAAAATTATAAAATGTGAAAAATGTATGCAAGATATAACCAAATTTTATTTAGAAAATAATTGAAAACGTTTATATCTATGTATGTTTTATGTATATAATGGGAAAAATGTATGCATGAAATAACCAAATTTTAATTAGAAAATTTTTGAATTGAATTATTGAATGTATGTATTTATTAAATTTATGTTTAATTTTTATGTGGAGTATTAAAATGTATGTATTTGTATTGATTGTAATATAATTAAAAAAAATTATATAAATACTTAGAGGATCATATGAATGTAAAAATATATTCAAATATGTATATATGTAAAAAATTGTTTTTACAGGCTATATTTAAACATATTGTTTGTAACAGGATGACAATAAGTTTGTAAACAGGTAGTAATGCATTAGTAGTGTCTATGAAATGATCAATAATGAAGGAAATTATAGGTATTTTAGAAATTTGTAAAAGGATGGCAAAAAATTAAGAGGGACATAAAAAGTTGTTTTTGTAATTTTACATTGTGAAAGGTTAAAACAACAAAAATGTATGAGTGTATTACATACATATACAAGTATGTTTTTCATATGCATGTGTCACATTTCTATAAATTATTATTACATACACTCAATTATCTTACAATAATGAATGAACAGGCGCGAAGAAAAAAATATATAGGTGTTAATAAATTTGCATATGCCATTGCCAACCTTTTGAATTTGCATGAGAGAGACTAAATAATAATGATATTTCTTTCCTCTTCTCCCCACCACAAATTAAAGTAAAGCAAAAAAAAAAGGATCTTGCGTAAACTATCGTTAAGGAATGTGCGTAAAATGATAAAGTAGGAAAGAGAATTTCTACTACAGGTCCTTTTTATGACGAATGTATTTTTGCATCACACGTACATATCTTCTTCCCTCCACCAATTCAGGGAAAAAATGACCTATCGTAATCCACCGTTATGGAATGTGCGTGAAAAGTAGGAAAGAAAAGTGCTGTTACAGGTCATTTTTATGACGAATGTGTTTTTATACCCTACACCACTATAGTGGGGAGGGTATTATACGTTTGTGCTGATGTTTGTAACACACAAAAATATTGGTCCTACACCCACCTTTAAGTATACCGACATGTCCGTCCGTCTGTCCGGCTGGCTGGCTGTCCATGTAAACCTTGTGCGCAAGGTACAGGCCGCAATTTCCAAGATAATTTGATGAAATTTGGACCAAGCATGTTTTTTGGCACAAGGACGAAGCCTATTGAAAATGGTTGAAATCGGTCCATTATTTCACCTAGCCCCCATACAACCGTACCTCCCGATTTGGGCTTTTTATGCCATAATTACGTCAAATATGCTATTATCTCTCTAAAAATTGGCACAAATAAGTTTTATATAAGTATAAATGACACTGCAGATTTTCGTAATGATCGGCCCTTATTTGACCCTAGGTCCCATACAAACCCCCCATCAAAAAATGTCTTAAACGTCTAAAATTGACTTGTAACCATTTGTATCGCAATGAAACTCAACATAATTAACTATTATTTAACAATATATCCTTTTCCCAAATTTAGTGAGGATCGGCCCATGTTTGACCTATACTCCTATATAAAGCCTCATTTAGAAAATTTGTTTTCTATCAATAAATTGCTTAAATACTTTGGAATTAAGGTAAAATTCAACATAAAAGTTTCTTTGTGAAAAATTGAAATTTTTAAAATATACTCATGGTGTAGGGTATTATATGGTCGGCCATGCCCGACTATACTTTCCTACTTGTTTGTTATTGTTTCACACATACTTACATACATACATATGTATATACAAAACCAGATATAAATGGTGTTGCATATTTGAATATATTTTTACATTCATATGATCCTCTAAGTATTTATATAATTTTTTTCTAATTATATTACAATCAATACAAATACATACATTTTAATACTCCACATAAAAATTAAACATAAATTTAATAAATACATACATTCAATAATTCAATTCAAAAATTTTCTAATTAAAATTTGGTTATTTCATGCATACATTTTTCCCATTATATACATAAAACATACATAGATATAAACGTTTTCAATTATTTTCTAAATAAAATTTGGTTATATCTTGCATACATTTTTCACATTTTATAATTTTTCAAGTTCAACATGAAATGTTAAATTTTAGACCATAAGTCATTTCCTATAGTAAATAATATTTAAGTTTGATAGTAAAAATATTGTAACCTGATAGTCGCGACTATCGTTTTGTTTCGTGTTTTCGTCGGCACATATATGCTCTGCTTGCGTACATTTCATGTTCGTATATTACTGCTCGCATGGCTTCAATATTGTTGACTGCGAATAATTTGTGTAGGAAAATATTTTAATATTATAGGCAAGCCATATGAAATATATGTGGGTATTATAAATATGTTAGCGAGTTGCTGCGTAATATATTGTAAGTGAAAACATTTTATATTTGTCTGTAAGCTGTAATATGCAATAGTTTGTATGGGTAAATATTTTTAGCAAAAATACTAGAAATATTTCGAATGGGAGCAATTAAATATATTATATTCATAAAATATATTTATATTTTAATATTACATACGTATGCATAGGAGAAAATATGCATTTTGGTTACTAATATATTAGTAATTTTAATCACTGGATTAAACTATAGACTAAACTATCATCAAGACTATAGAATATTCTATAATTTACACTTAACTAAAATCCAGACTATAGACTGTCGTCTTTTAGACTATAGTCTAAACTGTCATCTACACTGTAGTCTAAACTGTAGTCTAGACTACAGAATAAACCAAACTATAGTCAAGTCTTTAGACTATACTATAGACAAGACTATAGACTAAACTATAGTCAAGACTACAGACTAAACTATAGTCAAGACTATAGACTAAACTATAGTCAAGACTATAGACTTAACTATAGTCTAGTCAATAGACTAAACTATAGTCAAAACTATAGACTAAATTATAGTAAAAAAAATAGACTAAAATATAATGAAGACTATAGACTAAAGCATAGTCAAGACTATAGACTAAACTACAGTGAAGACTATAGACTACAGCATAGTCAAGACTATAGACTAAACTATAGTGAAGACTATAGACAATACTATGGACTTAACTATAGTCTCGTCTATAGACTAAACTATAGACAAGACTATAGACTAAACTATAGTCAAGACTATAGACTAAACTATAGTCAAGACTATAGACTAAACTATAGTCAAGACTATAGACTAAACTATAGTCAAGACTATAGACTAAACTATAGTCAAGACTATAGACTAAACTATAGTCAAGACTATAGACTAAATTATAGTAAAAAAAATAGACTAAAATATAGTGAAGACTATAGACTAAAGCATAGTCAAGACTATAGACTAAACTATAGTCAAGACTATAGACTAGACTAAACTATAGTCAAGACTATAGACTAAACTATAGTCAAGACTATAGACTTAACTATAGTCTAGTCAATAGACTAAACTATAGTCAAAACTATAGACTAAATTATAGTAAAAAAAAATAGACTAAAATATAGTGAAGACTATAGACTAAAGCATAGTCAAGACTATAGACTAAACTACAGTGAAGACTATAGACTACAGCATAGTCAAGACTATAGACTAAACTATAGTGAAGACTATAGACAATACTATGGACTTAACTATAGTCTCGTCTATAGACTAAACTATAGTCTAGTCTATAGGCTGAACTATAGTCTAGTCTATAGACTAAACAATAGTCTCGTCTATAGACTAAAGTATATTCTCGTCTATAGACTAAACTATAGTCTAGTCTATAGAATAAACTACAGTCAAGGCTACAGACTAAACTATAGTCTATAGACTAAACTATAGTCTCGTCTATAGACTAAAATATAGTCTAGTCTATATACTAAACTATAGTTTAGTCTATAGAATAAACTATAGTCAAGACTATAGACTAAACTATAGTCTAGTCTACAGACTAAACTATAGACAAAACTATAGTCTAGTCTATAGACTAAACTATAGTCTCGCCTATAGACTAAACTTCAGACAAGTCTATAGACTAAACTATAGTCTAGTCTAAAGACTAAACCTATAGTTTAATCTATAGACTAAACTATAGTCTCGTCTATAGACTAAACTGTAGTCTAGTCTATAGTATTAACTATAGTCAAGACTATAGACTAAACTAATGTCAAGACTATAGACTAAACTAATGTCAAGACTATAGACTAAACTATAGTCAAGACTATAGACTAAACTATAGTCAAGACTATAGACTAAACTATAGTCAAGACTATAGACTAAACTATAGTTAAGACTATAGACTGAACTATAGTCAAGACTATATACTAAACTATAGTTAAGACTATAGACTGAACTATAATCAAGACTATAGACTAAACTAAAGCCAAGACTACAGATTAAACTATAGTCAAGACTATAGACCAAACTGTAGTCAAGACTACAGACTAAACTATAGTCTAAACTATAGTCAAGACTATAGACTAAACTATACTCAAGGCTATAGACTGAACTTTACTCTAGACTATAGACTAAACTATAGTCAAAACAATAGGCTTAACTAGAGTCAAGACTATTGACTAAACTATGGTCAAGGCTATAGTCTAAACTATATACTAAACTATAGTCAAGACTATAGACTATACTATAGTCAAGATTGTAAACTAAACTATAGTCAAGACTATAGAATAAACTATAATGTAGCCCAGGCTAGTCTCTAGACTAAACTATAGACTAGTCTATAGATTAAACTATAATCCAGTCTATAGACTAAACTGTAGTCAAGACTGTAGACTAAACTATAGTCCAGACTAACTTTAATAATTAGAAACAGATGCCCAAGCTTTGGACAAAAAGCTAAAGTATTGTTTGTGAGCTTTAAACCTTAAGCTGGTAAAAACAGGATGGGGTGTTTGACAGGAAAAGTGTAGAGAGTTGTGCTTGAACTTAGAAAAATTTTGTAAATTTAAAAACTTTCAAAAAATTTCAATAAAAATCGAAAAATTATTACGTCTTTTTTTAGAAGTGATATTAAGGCTTCGAAAAAGCTCAACAAAAATAAACAAAAGTTTACTAAAAGTTTGCTAAATTTGACGACAAACTATGAAAACTTCGGTTTTTCTTAAAATTTTGTATCAAATTTATAGTTTTTTCGAAAAAACTAAAACTTTCTTTTAAATTTTTAAAGAAAACTGCAAAAGCTTTTATAAAATAGAGAAAAATGTTTGAAAGCTTAATATGTTAAACGTTTGCACTTTCATTAAACATCCCCTCCAGGTTGTATTATATAAAAAGAGTAATTAATTTATTATAATAATAAAACATTTATATAATGTAATTAAAACATATAAACACATACCTAAATTATTGCTCAAGCCATAATTATTTAATTAATTAATAAATAATTAATTATAATATTAAAAAAAAATAAAACAAAAATATTTTTACATTTAAACGAGTGAGAAGTGGTCAAAATTGTATGTTGTTTTTTACCATTTAACCCAACAAATAATAAGAGAAAAAACCTAGTTTTTTTGTATAATTTTTATTAGACAAAATTTAACACAAAATTTTAAGCTTAAAGTTTAGGTTTTGTGCTTTTAGTAAGAAGACATGAAAATTATTAATGAAAAAGAAAAAAACAATGAAGAAAAAAAAAAAAACAAAACAATAATTTTATTTATATAAAATATAAACAATAGTTAATTAGTTAATTATTTTAAAAATTAAAGATATTTTTTAAAAAAAGGGTTTTGAAAATAACACACATTAGAAGCTCATAAAAAGCTTTCTGATCAAGTGAAAGCTTTTAAGCTAAAACTAAGATTTTCTTAGATATTTATTTTGGGTCTTGACACTTGTTTGTTAAGGTCTTTAAATTTAAGAAAGCTTTTGCTTAAAGCTTTCTTTAAGTTTTTCCTAAAACTTTGGATTTTTATAATTATTTAAATGTGTGTTTATAGGTCCCTTAATATTGACTATTTTATGAAATCCCTTTAATTTTTAGTTTTTTCAAACCAAAGATTTTCTTAATTTTCTTAAATTTCTTTTAATTAGTTTATAATTAACAAATTTTTTGTAAATAATTTCCTTTAATTTTTCATTATAATAATTTATTTATTAATTATAGTTTTAATTTAAATTTTGTAACAAATTAATTTCTTAATATGTGTATAAAAGGTTGTATATTCAATTATGTATAAATTTTATTAAATTTTTTTATATTAATAGTTAAATTTTAATTTATTTTTATAAATTCTTTAATTAATAAATCTTATAATTTAATTAGTTTGTGTAATTTTTTCAATCAAATTTATCTTAAAACAACTAAAGAAGTTTTAAAGGCAAAAGTTTAAGATTTCAAAAAAATTTTCTAAAAATTTTAAAGTTTAAAAAAATGGTTCCATCTTAAGTATTAATTCTAGTTCTGTTCTAGTTCTGTCTAGTTCTGTTCTAGTTCTGTTCTAGTTCTGTTCTAGTTCTGTTCTAGTTCTGTTCTAGTTCTGTTCTAGTTCTGTTCTAGTTCTGTTCTAGTTCTGTTCTAGTTCTGTTCTAGTTCTGTTCTAGTTCAGTTCTAGTTCAGTTCTAGTTCTGTTCTAGTTCTGTTCTAGTTCTGTTCTAGTTCTGTTCTAGTTCAGTTCTAGTTCAGTTCTAGTTCAGTTCTAGTTCAGTTCTAGTTCTAGTTCAGTTCTAGTTCTAGTTCAGTTCTAGTTCAGTTCTAGTTCAGTTCTAGTTCAGTTCTAGTTCAGTTCTAGTTCAGTTCTAGTTCAGTTCTAGTTCAGTTGTAGTTCAGTTCTAGTTCAGTTCTAGTTCAGTTCTAGTTCAGTTCTAGTTCAGTTCTAGTTCAGTTCTAGTTCAGTTCTAGTTCAGTTCTAGTTCAGTTCTAGTTCAGTTCTAGTTCAGTTCTAGTTCAGTTCTAGTTCAGTTCTACTTCAGTTCTAGTTCAGTTCTAGTTCAGTTCTAGTTCTAGTTCAGTTCTAGTTCAGTTCTAGTTCAGTTCTAGTTCAGTTCTAGTTCAGTTCTAGTTCAGTTCTAGTTCAGTTCTAGTTCAGTTCTAGTTTAGTTCTAGTTGAGTTCTAGTTGAGTTCTAGTTGAGTTCTAGTTCAGTTCTAGTTCTGTTCTAGTTCAGTTTTAGTTCAGTTCTAATTCAGTTCTAGATCAGTTCTAGTTCAGTTCTTGTTCAGTTCTAGTTCAGTTCTAGTTCAGTTCTATTTCAGTTCTAGTTCAGTTCTAGTTCAGTTCTAGTTCAGTTCTAGTTCAGTTCTAGTTCAGTTCTAGTTCAGTTCTAGTTCAGTTCTAGTTCAGTTCTAGTTCAGTTCTATTTCAGTTCTAGTTCAGTTCTAGTTCAGTTCTAGTTCTGTTCTAGTTCTGTTCTAGTTCTGTTCTAGTTCTGTTCTAGTTCTGTTCTAGTTCTGTTCTAGTTCTGTTCTAGTTCTGTTCTAGTTCTGTTCTGGTTCTGTTCTGTTCTAGTTCTAGTTCTGTTCTAGTTCTAGTTCTGTTCTGTTCTAGTTCTGTTCTAGTTCTGTTCTGTTCTAGTTCTGCTCTAGTTCTGCTCTAGTTCTGTTCTGTTCTAGTTCTGTTCTAGTTCTGTTCTAGTTCTGTTCTAGTTCTGTTCTAGTTCTGTTCTAGTTCTGTTCTAGTTCTGTTCTAGTTCTGTTCTAGTTCTGTTCTAGTTCTGTTCTAGTTCTGTTCTAGTTCTGTTCTAGTTCTGTTCTAGTTCTGTTCTAGTTCTGTTCTAGTTCTGTTCTAGTTCTGTTCTAGTTCTGTTCTAGTTCTGTTCTAGTTCTGTTCTAGTTCTGTTCTAGTTCTGTTCTAGTTCTGTTCTAGTTCTGTTCTAGTTCTGTTCTAGTTCTGTTCTAGTTCTGTTCTAGTTCTGTTCTAGTTCTGTTCTAGTTCTGTTCTAGTTCTGTTCTAGATCTGTTCTAGTTCTGTTCTAGTTCTGTTCTAGTTCAGTTCTAGTTCAGTTCTAGTTCAGTTCTAGTTCAGTTCTAGTTCAGTTCTACTTCAGTTCTAGTTCAGTTCTTGTTCAGTTCCAGTTCAGATCTAGTTCAGTTCTAGTTCAGTTCTAGTTCAGTTCTAGTTCAGTTCTAGTTCAGTTCTAGTTCAGTTCTAGTTCAGTTCTAGTTCAGTTCTAGTTCAGTTCTAGTTCAGTTCTAGTTCAGTTCTAGTTCAGTTCTAGTTCAGTTCTAGTTCAGTTCTAGTTCAGTTCTAGTTCAGTTCTAGTTCAGTTCTAGTTCAGTTCTAGTTCAGTTCTAGTTCAGTTCTAGTTCAGTTCTAGTTCAGTTCTAGTTCAGTTCTAGTTCAGTTCTAGTTCAGTTCTAGTTCAGTTCTAGTTCAGTTCTAGTTCAGTTCTAGTTCAGTTCTAGTTCAGTTCTAGTTCAGTTCTAGTTCAGTTCTAGTTCAGTTCTAGTTCAGTTCTAGTTCAGTTCTAGTTCAGTTCTAGTTCAGTTCTAGTTCAGTTCTAGTTCAGTTCTAGTTCAGTTCTAGTTTCTAGTTGAGTTCTAGTTGAGTTCTAGTTCAGTTCTAGTTCAGTTCTAGTTCAGTTTTAGTTCAGTTCTAATTCAGTTCTAGTTCAGTTCTAGTTCAGTTCTAGTTCAGTTCTAGTTCAGTTCTTGTTCAGTTCTAGTTCAGTTCTAGTTCAGTTCTAGTTCAGTTCTAGTTCAGTTCTAGTTCAGTTCTAGTTCAGTTCTAGTTCAGTTCTAGTTCAGTTCTAGTTCAGTTCTAGTTCAGTTCTATTTCAGTTCTAGTTCAGTTCTAGTTCAGTTCTAGTTCAGTTCTAGTTCAGTTCTAGTTCTGTTCTAGTTCTGTTCTAGTTCTGTTCTAGTTCTGTTCTGGTTCTGTTCTAGTTCTGTTCTGTTCTGTTCTGTTCTGTTCTGTTCTGTTCTGTTCTGTTCTGTTCTAGTTCTGTTCTAGTTCTGTTCTAGTTCTGTTCTGTTCTAGTTCTGTTCTAGTTCTGTTCTAGTTCTGCTCTAGTTCTGCTCTAGTTCTGCTCTAGTTCTGTTCTGTTCTAGTTCTGTTCTAGTTCTGCTCTAGTTCTGTTCTAGTTCTGTTCTAGTTCTGTTCTAGTTCTGTTCTAGTTCTGTTCTAGTTCTGTTCTAGTTCTGTTCTAGTTCTGTTCTAGTTCTGTTCTAGTTCTGTTCTAGTTCTGTTCTAGTTCTGTTCTAGTTCTGTTCTAGTTCTGTTCTAGTTCTGTTCTAGTTCTGTTCTAGTTCTGTTCTAGTTCTGTTCTAGTTCTGTTCTAGTTCTGTTCTAGTTCTGTTCTAGTTCTGTTCTAGTTCTGTTCTAGTTCTGTTCTAGTTCTGTTCTAGTTCTGTTCTAGTTCTGTTCTAGTTCTGTTCTAGTTCTGTTCTAGTTCTGTTCTAGTTCTGTTCTAGTTCTGTTCTAGTTCTGTTCTAGTTCTGTTCTAGTTCTGTTCTAGTTCTGTTCTAGTTCTGTTCTAGTTCTGTTCTAGTTCTGTTCTAGTTCTGTTCTAGATCTGTTCTAGTTCTGTTCTAGTTCTGTTCTAGTTCAGTTCTAGTTCAGTTCTAGTTCAGTTCTAGTTCAGTTCTAGTTCAGTTCTAGTTCAGTTCTACTTCAGTTCTAGTTCAGTTCTTGTTCAGTTCCAGTTCAGATCTAGTTCAGTTCTAGTTCAGTTCTAGTTCAGTTCTAGTTCAGTTCTAGTTCAGTTCTAGTTCAGTTCTAGTTCAGTTCTAGTTCAGTTCTAGTTCAGTTCTAGTTCAGTTCTAGTTCAGTTCAAGTTCAGTTCAAGTTCATTTCTAGTTCGGTTATAGTTCCATTCCAGTTCTGTTCCAGTAAAGCTTTCGAAAACTGAGATCTTATTCGTTCTCTAGAAATTTTTTTAAAAACTTTAATTGAAAAACAGTTGATATGTTTGTAAACATTTCACTAGTTACGCGGCTAGTGGTTAATAAAACTTGGCCATACAAAGGAACTTCTTTCCCCTCTCTCTTTTAGTTATAATTAAAATTTATTTAATTTTATTTAAACATTTTGCAAAATGCCATTCTAGTTTTTAAACATTATATTTGTTTTTTGGTTTTTAATTGGAAATTAGTGAACATCATACATCCGTCTTGATAGTTAAATAAGATTTAAATAAAATTTAAAAAAATAATAACAAAAACAAACGAATATTTAATGTAGATAATAATTTAATTTCAAAATTTTTGAAAAAAACACCTCAATTTAAAGCCAAAATAAGGCGGTTTATAAGAGGAAGGAAAAGTTCTGTTCTAGTTCTGTTCTGGTTCTGTTCTAGTTATGTTCTAGTTCTGCTCTAGTTCTGTTCTAGTTCTGTTCTAGTTCTGTTCTAGTTCTGTTCTAGTTTCTGTTCTAGTTCTGTTCTAGTTCTGTTCTAGTTCTGTTCTAGTTCTGTTCTAGTTCTGTTCTAGTTCTGTTCTAGTTCTGTTCTAGTTCTGTTCTAGTTCTGTTCTAGTTCTGTTCTAGTTCTGTTCTAGTTCTGTTCTAGTTCTGTTCTAGTTCTGTTCTAGTTCTGTTCTAGTTCTGTTCTAGTTCTGTTCTAGTTCTGTTCTAGTTCTGTTCTAGTTCTGTTCTAGTTCTGTTCTAGTTCTGTTCTAGTTCTGTTCTAGTTCTGTTCTAGTTCTGTTCTAGTTCTGTTCTAGTTCTGTTCTAGTTCTGTTCTAGTTCTGTTCTAGTTCTGTTCTAGTTCTGTTCTAGTTCTGTTCTAGTTCTGTTCTAGTTCTGTTCTAGTTCTGTTCTAGTTCTGTTCTAGTTCTGTTCTAGTTCTGTTCTAGTTCTGTTCTAGTTCTGTTCTAGTTCTGTTCTAGTTCTGTTCTAGTTCTGTTCTAGTTCTGTTCTAGTTCTGTTCTAGTTCTGTTCTAGTTCTGTTCTAGTTCTGTTCTAGTTCTGTTCTAGTTCTTTTCTAGTTCTGTTCTAGTTCTGTTCTAGTTCTGTTCTAGTTCTGTTCTAGTTCTTTTCTAGTTCTGTTCTAGTTTTGTACTAGTTCTCTTTTAGGAAACTGCTTTGTTTTGGCTTTAAATTTATAAATAACATTTATTTATCCTTTCAGTTAATATTATTTAATATTTTTTTGTTTAAAAATATAACAAAATTTAATAAATAAATGAAATAAGTAAAATTTTTTGTAAGTTTGAAAAACGAACTAAAAAAACACAAACAAAAAAATTCAAAAAAAGCTTTAAATAATATTTTTTTATAAAAACATATGTAAGTGGCAATATTTAATATAGAACAAATATTACAAACAAAAAACCAACAACAAATACAAAAATTAAACAAAATAATAAAAAAACACAAAATTGTTAAAATAAATAAATAATAAAAAAAAAAAAATAAATGTATGTGTTGAAACAACAAAAATGTATTAAAAAATTTAAACAAAAATTATTATTGCAAAAACAATAATAATTAAAAAAAATATTAAATTTTTAACATTTTAAGTATGTATAACAAAAATCATTATTATTATATATAAAAAAATACTTAAATATTTTAAACAAATATTTAATAATATATAATACAGATAAAAAAAGATAAACACCCTTTAAACCCCAATATAATCACTTAATTTAAAAAACAAAAGATTTTTTTATTTAAAAAAAATCACTCCCTGCATAACAACATTTTTAAAAACCAAAACCAAATCTTTATAAAACATTTTGTAAATAAATTCATTTATTAAGATAAAACACTTAAGCTAAAAAAATCCCTAAAAATAATTAAAAAATAATAAAAAAAACTTATATCTGTATCTATCAAATCTACATGTATATCATTATTTTAAAATACCAAATAAAAAAAATACAAATTGAAAACTTAGTAAACGAATAAATATCTTCTATACAAAAAAAAAAAAAAAAACAAAGAATTAACAAAATACTACACATACATAAAAAAAATTAACAACAAAAAAAAAAAAAAAACATAAAAAATATATGTGTATTTAATTGTTAAAACCAAAAAAAAAACAAACAAAAAAGATGATTAATAATAATTAAACATAAATAATAATAAAAATACCAACAAAAATATGTAAATTTTTTGTAGTTTTCTTTTTAAACCAAAACGAGTGGTGTCCACCAGAGAAATGTTGAAGGTTTGGAAAATTCAGTACTTTAGTACTTTTTTCTGTATTTTCAGGCCACAATTTTCAAGATATTTTTATAAAATATTGACCATACGTACAAGAGCGATGCCTATTGAAAATAGTTGAAATCGGTCCCTTACTTCACCTAGCCCCAATACAACCTGAACTCCAGATTTTCGGTTTTTATTCATAACTACGTCAAATATACTACTTACTATCTTTCTAAAAATTGGCACAACTATATAGGTATAAATGAACACGGCGATTTCTATAATGATCGGTCGTCGTTTGACCCTAGCCCCTATACAAAAACAAACGGACCAACCACACCCCCCCCCCTTTAAAAACCATCTTAAAACGTTCAAATATTGTCATATAACCATTAGTATAGCGATTAAATTCAGCATAACTAACCTTTATATCCCTTCTCCCAATTTCTTGGGGATCGGCACATATTTGACCCTAACTTCCATATAAAGACTCTTTTACAGATTTTGCTTTTAATCAATAAATTGCTTAAATACATCGGAATTAAGGTGAAATTCAATATAAATGTTTGTTTTGTTGTCTAGTCTATAGTCTATTCTATAGTCTCGTCTATAGTTTAGTCTATAGTCTAGTCTATAGTCTAGTCTATAGTCTAGGCTATAGTCTACTCTATAGTCTAGTCTATAGTCTAGTCTATAGTCTACTCTATAGTCTAGTCTATAGTCTAGTCTATAGTCTAGTCTATAGTCTAGTCTATAGTCTAGTCTATAGTCTAGTCTATAGTCTAGTCTATAGTCTAGTCTATAGTCTAGTCTATAGTCTAGTCTATAGTCTAGTCTATAGTCTAGTCTATAGTCTAGTCTATAGTCTAGTCTATAGTCTAGTCTATAGTCTAGTCTATAGTCTAGTCTATAGTCTCTATAGTCTAGTCTATAGTCTAGTCTATAGTCTAGTCTATAGTCTAGTCTATAGTCTAGTCTATAGTCTAGTCTATAGTCTAGTCTATAGTCTAGTCTATAGTCTAGTCTATAGTCTAGTCTATAGTCTAGTCTATAGTCTAGTCTATAGTCTAGTCTATAGTCTAGTCTATAGTCTATAGTCTAGTCTAGTCTAGTCTATAGTCTAGTCTATAGTCTAGTCTATAGTCTAGTCTATAGTCTAGTCTATAGTCTAGTCTATAGTCTAGTCTATAGTCTAGTCTATAGTCTAGTCTATAGTCTAGTCTATAGTCTAGTCTATAGTCTAGTCTATAGTCTAGTCTATAGTCTAGTCTATAGTCTAGTCTATAGTCTAGTCTATAGTCTAGTCTATAGTCTAGTCTATAGTCTAGTCTATAGTCTAGTCTATAGTCTAGTCTATAGTCTAGTCTATAGTCTAGTCTATAGTCTAGTCTATAGTCTAGTCTATAGTCTAGTCTATAGTCTAGTCTATAGTCTAGTCTATAGTCTAGTCTATAGTCTAGTCTATAGTCTAGTCTATAGTCTAGTCTATAGTCTAGTCTATAGTCTAGTCTATAGTCTAGTCTATAGTCTAGTCTATAGTCTAGTCTATAGTCTAGTCTATAGTCTAGTCTATAGTCTAGTCTATAGTCCAGAATATAGTCTAGTCTATAGTCTCGTCTATAGTCTAGTCTTAAATCTAGTCTATGTGTAGTCTAGTCTATAGTCTAGTCTTTACAAAGTTTCTTTAGAACAGTTTTCTTTATAACACTTTTCTTTACAGAAGTTTTCTTTACATAATTTTTCTATTAGAAGTATTCTTTGGAAAAGCAACCTTTTTTAAATTTCAGTATTTTGCTAATAATTCACTTAAAATAAAATTCGCAAAAAATTCCAATAAAAATAAATTAAAATTGTAAATAAATTTATGTATGACTTACGATTTATTACAGCTTTTTCTCCTGCGACTTTAATATACTTACATATTTTTTCCTTTTACAGTACATAATTTATTTTTTTTTATTATTTTTAATTTAAAATTAATTTTATTATAATTTTGATTTTAATTTTTAAAAATTTTTATAACGATTTATTATTAATTTTCTTTAATTTTTTAATAATTTTTCATTTAATATTTAACTTAAAAATAATTTCCCCTTTTAAAATCACACTTGCAATAACAAAAACAATAACACATCACACTACACTCTTTAAATTCCCCTTCTTTTTACTCTACTATTACTCTTTTTTTATTACTTTTTATTTACAGTTGCAAAAAACAACAACCACACTTGGCTCAAGCATATTTTTTATTTCTTTGGCTTGGGAATTTTTTTCTTTAACTTCTTTGGCAATTTTCACTTATTTATTTTATATTTTTCAACAAGATTTTTATATAAATATATTAACAAACATTTAAATTTTATTTTTATGCAAAAATATTTTTAATTTCTTCACTTTTTACCCGATTTATTAACGTTTAAACAGGACAACTAATGAAATAACCGGCAAACTGTAGCAAATACAAAGAATGACTGACAATAAACTGTCAAATTGATGAATTACTAACTTAACATTGTTGTTGTTATTAATGTTTTGGTAATTTGCTTATTATGATGATAATGATGATTAGTGGGAATATGTTTGTGCATGTTTTTCTATTGAATGGGGAGAGATGGGAGAAAGATTTTGTTTTTTAAAGAGATTTAACAGAAACAATAATAAGTATAACAATAACAAAAATAAACACTTGTTATTCAAGTGTTTTGTGACTTTTTTTTATAATAATTTGCAAATATTAATAAAAAATTGTGTTAAAATTAAACAAATTAAAAATATTTTTACATAAATGTGTTAATAAATATTGTTTAAATAGTTTTATATAAAAATGATCAATAAATATAACAACTAAATTAGTGAAAATTTTTAGGAACGGCAGGCTGGAGTTCCTTAAGTGTTTTGTAATGACAGAAAAGTGTATTCTAATCACAGTTTTCTTTAGAAAGGTGTCCTGTAAAGACAGTTTTCTTTAGGAAATTGTCTTGTAATGACAGTTTTCTTTATAAAAGTGTCCTGTAATAATAGTTTTCTTTAGAAAGGTGTCATGTAATGTCAGTTTTCTCTAGAAAAGTATCTTGTAATGGCAGCTTTCTTTAGAAAAACGTTTTGTAAAGACAGTATTCTTTAGAAAAGTGTCCTGTTAAGACAGTTTTCTCGATAAAAGTGTCTTGTAATGACAGTCTTTTTCTAAAAATGTGTCTTGTAAAGACAGTTTTCTTTAGAACAGTGTCTTGTTATTACAGTTTTTTTTAGAAAAGTGTCTTGTAAAGACAGTTTTCTTCGGAAAATTTTCTTGTAGTGACAGTTTTCTTTAAAAAAATTGTCTCGTAAAAACAGTTTTCTTTAAAAAAGTGTCTTGTAAAGACAGTTTTCTTTAGAAAAGTGTTTTGTAAGGAATATTTTCTTTAAAAAAGTGACTTGTTAAGACAGTTTTTTCTATAGAAAAGTATCTAATGAAGACAGTTTTCTTTACAAAAGTGTCTTGTAATGATAGTTTTCTTTTAAAGACAATTTTCTTTAGAAAAGTGTCATGTAAGGACAGTTTTCTTTCGAAAAGTGTCATGTAAGGACAGTTTTCTTTAGAAAAGTGTCTTGTAATGACAGTTTTCTTTAGCAAAGTGTTTTCTAAAGACAGTTTTCTTTAGAACATTGTCTTCTAAAGGCAGTTTTCTTCAAAAAGCGTCTTCTAAATACAATTTTTCTATCGAAAAGTATCTAGTGAAGAGAGATTTCTTTACAAAAATGTATTCTAAAGGTATTTTGCTTTAGAAAAGTTTCTTGTGAGGACAGTTTCCCTCAGAAAAGTGTCTTCTAAAGACAGTTTTCTTTAGAATGTAAGGACAGTTTTTTTTAGGTAAGGACAGTTTTTTAGCAAAATGACTTGTAAGGGCAGTTTTCTTTAGAAAAGTGTCTTCTAAAGACATTTTTTTTCAAAAAGCGTCTTCTAAAGACAGTTTTTCTATGAAAAATATCTCGTCAAGACAGTTTTCTTAAGAAAATTTTCTTGTAAAAATAAATTTATTTATAAAAATGTATTCTAATGACAGTTTTCTGTTTTTACAATACCAGACTACTTATCAGAGAATAAACTATTCTATAGATGAGTCTGTAGACTATAATTTAGACGAATCTTTAGACCAGACTGTAGATGCGCCTATAGACCATACTACAAATGAGTTGATAGACCAGGCAAAAAACATATTTCTAAAGAAACTTTAGAAGAGCTTTCTCTGGAAGTTTTTTTTCTAGAAAAGTCTTCTTTATAGAAGATTTCTGTATCTTTTACAAAAGTTTTCTTTAGAAAATTTTTCTTTCAAATTGTTTTTTAGAAAACTTTTTTTTAAGAAAGACGTCTTTAGAAGACTTTCTTTAGAAACGCATTTTTTTTAATTTTACTTTTTTACTAACAATTCAATTTTTCACAATAAAAATATGTACATATATTTTTACTAAAAGTAGAATAAATTTATTTTATGACTTACCATATTATTACATGCTGCTTTTTCTCCTGGGACTTTAATATATTTTTTTCCATTTACAGTACATACATAATTTATTTTTTTTTATTTAAAATTAATTTTATTATAATTTTAATTTCAATTTTTTGAATTTTTTATAACGATTTATTATCAAATTTTCTTTAATTTTTTAATGATTTTTCTTTCAATATTTAACTTAAAATAATTTCCCCCTTTTAAAATCACACTTGCAATAACAAAAACAATAACACATCACACTACACTCTTTAAATTCCCCTTCTTTTTACTCTACTATTACTCTTTTTTTATTACTTTTCATTTACATTAAAAACAACAACACTTTGCTTATGCATATTTTTTATTTCTTTGGCTTGGGAATTTTTTTCCTTTAACTTCTTTGGCAATTTTCACTAATTTATTTTATATTTTTCAACAAGATTTTTATATAAATATATTAACAAACATTTAAATTTTATTTTTATGCAAAAATATTTTTAATTTCTTCACTTTTTGCCCGATTTATTAACGTTTAAACAGGACAACTAATGAAATAACCGACAAACTGTAGCAAATACAAAGAATGACTGACAATAAACTGTCAAATTGATGAATTACTAACTTAACATTGTTGTTGTTATTAATGTTTTGGCAATTTGCTTAGTATAAGTGTTAATGTTTGTGCATGTTTTTCTATTGAATGGGGAGAGATGGGAGAATGAGTTTGTTTTTTAAAGAGATTTAACAAACACAATAACAAAAGCAAAAATGAACACTTGTTGTTTACATCAAAATTATTCAAGTGTTTTGTGACTTTTTTTATAATAATTTGCAAATATTAACAAAAAATAGTGTTAAAATTAAACAAATTAACAATATTTTTGCATAAATGCGTTTATAAATATTGTTTTAATAGTTTTGTATAAAAATGTTCAATAATTATAACATTTAAATTTGTGAAAATTGTAAGGGAAGTTGATGGAAACAAATATCGCAAAATTTTTAAGTAGCAGCCGGCCGGCTGGAGTTTCACAAGTGTCTTCTAATGACTGAAAATTGTGTTCTAAAGATAGTTTTCTTTAGAAAAGGGATTTGTAAAGACAGTTTCTTTAGAAAAGTAAAGACAGTATTCTTTAGAAAAGTGTCTTGTAATGAAAGTTTTCTTTAGAAAAGTGTCTTGTAATGAAAGTTTTCTTTAGAAAAGTGTCTTGCAGTGACAGTTTTCTTTATATAGACGTCCTGTAAAGATAATTTTTCTATAGAACAGTATCTAATGAAGACAGTATTCTTTAGAAAATTGTCTTGTAATGAGAGTTTTTTTCAGGAAAGTGTTGTAAAGACAGTTTTCTTTAGAAAAATGTATTCCAAAGACAGTTTTTTTTAGAAAAGTGTCTTGCAATGACAGTTTTTTAGAAAAGTGTCTTGTAAAGACAGTTTTCCTTAGAAAAATGTCTTGTAATGACAGTTTTCTTTAAATTGTGTCTTATAAAGACAGTTTTCTTTAGAAAATAGTCTTTGAAAGACAGTTTTCTTTAGAAAAGTGTCTTGTAAGGACAGTTATTGTTAGAAAAATGTTTAGTAATGAACGTTTTCTTTAAAAAAGGTGTCTTTTAAAGACAGTTTTCGTTAGAAAAGTGTCTTCTAAATACAGTTTTCTTTAGAAAAGCATCTTGTAAAGTCAGTTTTCTTAAGAAAAATAAAAGTCTTGTAAAGAAAGGTCTCTTTAGAAAAGTGTCTCGTAGAGACAGTCGTAAAGAATAGTCTTTGAAATACAGTTTTCTTTAGAAAAGAGTATTGAAAAGACAGTTTTCTTTAGAAAAGTGTTTTGTAAGGACAGTTTTTTTAGAAAAATGTTTGTAATGAAAGTTTTCTTTAAAAAAGGTGTCTTTTAAAGACACCTAAATACAGTTTTCTTTAGAAAAGTGTCTTCTGAAGACAGTTTTCTTTAGAAAAGTGTCTTGTAATCACAGTGTTCTTTAGAAAAATGTCTTGTAAAGACAGTTTTTTTTAGAAAAGTGTTTCGTAACTGTCTTTAGAAGACACGTTTCTAAAGAAAATTTACTCTACAAGACACTTTTCTAAAGAAACTGTCCTTAGAAGTAACTTAAAAAAAAGCTATCTTTACAAGACACCTTTCTAAAGAACACTACAATTTCCTAAAGAAAACTGTCCTTAGAATACATCTTTATAAAGAAATCTCTCTTTACCTTTCTAAAGAAAACTGTCCTTGCGTTTCTTTACTTTTCTAAAGAAAACTTTCTTTATATGAAACTTTTCTAAAGAAAATTGTCATCAGGATACACTTTTCTGTCATTACAAAACACTTGAGGAACTCCAGCCCGCCGGCTGCTACTTAAAAAGTTTGGCCAAATTTTGTCTACCAACTGCCCTTACAATTTTCACTAATTTATCTTTTATATTTCTTTAAAATTTTTATATAAAACTATTTAAAAAATATTAACAAATTTGTGCAAAAATATTTTTAATTTTTTTAATTTTAACACTATATTTTATTAATTGTTATGAAAACAGACACAAAACACTTAAATAATTTTAATGTAACAAGTGTTTTTTTTTTTGTTTTTGTTATACTTGTTATTGTTTTTGTTAAATCTCCTTAAAAATCTCTTTCTCCCCAATAATAGAAAAACATGAACAAACATATTCATACTCATCATCATTATCATCATAATAAGCAAATTACCAAAACATTAATAACAACAACAATGTTAAGTTAGTAATTCATCAATTTGACAGTTTATTGTCAGTCATTCTTTGTATTTGCTGCAGTTTGCCGGTTATTTCATTAGTTGTCCTGTTTAAACGTTGATAAATCGGGTAAAAAGTGAAGAAATTAAAAATATTTTTGCATAAAAATAAAATTTAAATGTTATTTAATAAATATATGTAAAAATCTTGTTAAAAAATATAAAATAAATTAGTGAAAATTACTAAGTAAGTTAAAAGAAAAAATTCCCAAGCTAAAGAAATAAAAAATGTGCATAAGCAAAGTTTTGTTGTTTTTAGTGTAAATGAAAAGTAATAAAAAAGAGTAAAAAGAAGAGGAATTTAAAGAGTGTAATGTGATGTGTTATTGTTTTTGTTATTGCAAGTGTGATTTTAAAAGGGGAAATTATTTTTAAGTTAAATATTGAATGAATGAAAAATCATTAAAAAATTAAAGAAAATTTGATAATAAATCGTTATAAAAAATTTAAAAAATTGAAATTAAAATTATAATAAAATTAATTTTAAATAAAAAATAATAAATTATATACTGTAAAAGGAAAAAAATATATTAAAATCCCAGGAGAAAAAGCAGTAATAAAGTGGTAAGTAATAAAATTAATTTATTCTACTTTTAGTACAAATGTATTTTTATTGTGAAAAATTGAATTGTTAGTAAAAACTAAAATTAAAAAAATGCTTTTCTTAAGAATATTTTTCTAAATAAAACTTTTCTAAAAGGTCATCTAAAGAAATCTTTCCTAAAAATCTTTTCTAAAAAACAGTTCTAAAGAAAATTTTTCTAAAGAAAACTTTTGTAAAAGATGCAGAAATCTTTTATAAAGAAGACTTTTCTTGAAAAAAATTTTCAGAGAAAGCTTTTCTAAAGTTTCATTAGGATTATGTTTTCTGGTGTATCAACTCATTTGTAGTATGGTCTATAGGCTCATCTATAGTCTGAAATATAGATTTGTCTAAATTCTGGTCTACAGACTTCTATAGAATAGTTTATTCTCTGATCAGTAGTCTGGTATTGTAAAAACAGAAAATAGTCTTGTAAAGAAGACACTTTTCTACAGAAAAGTGCCTTTACAAGACCTATTTCTAAAGGAAACTGTCTTTACAAAACACTTTAAAGAAAACTGTCCTTACAAGACACTTTTCTAAAGAAAACTGTCATTACAATACACTATTCTAAAGCAAAATGTCATTATAAGACACTTTTATAAAGAAAACTGCCTTTACAAGACATTTTTCCAAAGAAAATTGTCTTAACGAGATAACTTTTTAAAGAGAACTGTCATTATAAGACACTTTTCTAAAGTAAACTGTCTTCCTAAAGAAAACTGTCTTTACAAGAGTCTTTTCTAGAGAAAACTGTCATTACAAGGAAAACTTTCTTTACAAGACACTTTTCTAAAGAAAACTGTCATTACAAGTCACTTGTCTAAAGAAAACTGTCTGTACAAGACTCTTTTCTAAAGAAAACTGTCTTAACAAGACACTTTTCTAAAGAAAACTGTCTTGTTAAGACTGTCTTAACAAGACACTTTTCTAAAGAAAACTGTCTTAACAAGACACTTTTCTAAAGAAAACTGTCTTAACAAGACACTTTTCTAAAGAAAACTGTCTTAACAAGACACTTTTCTAAAGAAAACTGTCTTAACAAGACACTTTTCCAAAGAAAACTGTCTTAACAAGACACTTTTCTAAAGAAAACTGTCATAACAAGACACTTTTACAAAGAAAACTGTCTTTGAAAGACGCTTTTACAAAGAAAACTGTCTTTACAAGATACTCTTTTTATGAAACCTGTCTTTACAAGAGACTTTTCTAAATAAAACTGTCATAACAAGACACTTTTACAAAGAAAACTGTCTTTGAAAGACGCTTTTACAAAGAAAACTGTCTTTACAAGATACTCTTTTTAAGAAACCTGTCTTTACAAGAGACTTTTCTAAATAAAACTGTCATAACAAGACACTTTTACAAAGAAAACTGTCTTTGCAAGACACGTTTACAAAGAAAACTGTCTTTACAAGATACATTTCTAAAGAAAACTGTTATTACAAGACACCTTTTTAAAGAAAACTGTAATTACAAGACACTTTTCTAAGGAATACTGTCTTTACAAGACTTTTTTCTAAAGAAAACTGTCATTACAAGACACGCTTCTAACTGCTTTACAAGAGACTTTTCTTAAGAAAACGTTCATTACAAGACACTTTTCTTTAAAAAACGCCTTTCTAAAAAAAACTGTTTTTAGAACACACTTTTCTGTCATTAGAAGATACTTGTGGAACACCAGCCAGCCGGCTGCTACTTAAAAATTTTGCCAAATTTTTTCCATCAACTTCCCTTACAATTTTCACTAATTTAGTTGCTTGATTATTGAACATTTTTATATAAAACTATTAAAACAATATTTATGAACACATTTATGCAAAAATATTTTTAATTTGTTTAATTTGAACACTATTTTTATTAATATTTACAAATTGTTATGAACAAATGCACAAAATACTTGAATAATTTTGATATAAACAACAAGTGTTTATTTTTGTTATTGTTATACTTGTTATTGTTTCTGTTAAATCTCTTTAAAAAACAAACTCTTTCTCCCATCTCTCCCCATTCAATAGAAAAACATGCACAAACATATTCCCACTAATCATCATTATCATCATAATAAGCAAATTACCAAAACATTAATAACAACAACAATGTTAAGTTAGTAATTCATCAATTTTACAGTTTATTGTCAGTCATTCTTTGTATTTGCTACAGTTTGCCGGTTATTTCATTAGTTGTCCTGTTTAAACGTTAATAAATCGGGTAAAAAGTGAAGAAATTAAAAATATTTTTGCATAAAAATTAAATTTAAATGTTATTTAATATATTTATATAAAAATCTTGTTGAAAATAATAAAATAAATTAGTGAAAATTGCCAAAGAAGTTGAAGGAAAAAAATTCCCAAGCCAAAGAAATAAAAAATATGCATAAGCAAAGTGTTGTTTTTTTTAGTGTAAATGAAAAGTAATAAAAAAGAGTATAATAGTAGAGTAAAAAGAAGGGGAATTTAAAGAGTGTAATGTGATGTGTTATTGTTTTTGTTATTGCAAATGTGATTTTAAAAGGGGAAATTATCATAAAGTTTAATATGGAAGAAAATCATTTAAAAATTAGAAAAATATATAATAAAAGAAAGAAAAATGTTAATAAAAAGAAGTTAAATGTTAAAAAAATATATTTAAATAAAAATTATTAAAAAAATAAATATTAAAGGCCCAGGTGAAGAAGCAGTAGGTAATGATATGGGTAAGTCCTAAATAGATGTTATTAAAGATTAATTTTTTGTTGTGAAAATTATGGAATAAAATACAAATGTGCAATGCAAAATAAAATGTTTAATAAAAATAAAATTTCTTGAATCTTTTTCTGGTTTCAGTTCTAGTTTAGTTCTACTTCTATTCCGGTTCAATTAATGTTCTTTTCTAATTCTGTTTTAAATCGGTTCTACTTCTGTTCTAGTTCAGTTCTAATTCTGTTCTGGTTCTGTTCTAGTTCCGTTCCAGTTCTGTTCTAGTTCTGTTCTAGTTCTGTTCTAGTTCTGTTCTAGTTCTGTTCTAGTTCTGTTCTAGTTCTGTTCTAGTTCTGTTCTAGTTCTGTTCTAGTTCTGTTCTAGTTCTGTTCTAGTTCTGTTCTAGTTCTGTTCTAGTTCTGTTCTAGTTCAGTTCTAGTTCTGTTCTAGTTCTGTTCTAGTTCTGTTCTAGTTCTGTTCTAGTTCTGTTCTAGTTCTGTTCTAGTTCTGTTCAGTTCTGATTCTAGTTCTGTTCTAGTTCTGTTCTAGTTCTGTTCTAGTTCTGTTCTAGTTCTGTTCTAGTTCTGTTCTAGTTCTGTTCTAGTTCTGTTCTAGTTCTGTTCTAGTTCTGTTCTAGTTCTGTTCTAGTTCTGTTCTAGTTCTGTTCTAGTTCTGTTCTAGTTCTGTTCTAGTTCTGTTCTAGTTCTGTTCTAGTTCTGTTCTAGTTCTGTTCTAGTTCTGTTCTAGTTCTGTTCTAGTTCTGTTCAAGTTCTGTTCTAGCTCTGCTCTAGTTCTGTTGTGGTTCTGGTATAGTTCTGTTCTAGTTTGTTCTAGTTCTGTTTAGTTCTGTTCTAGTGTTGTTCTAGTTTTGTTTTAGTTCTGTTATAGTTTTGTTCTAGTTCAGTTCTGGTTCTATTCAAGTTCTTTTCTAGTTCTGTTCTAGTTTTGTTCTAGTTCTGTTCTGGTATAGTTATGTTCTAGTTCTGTTCTAGTTATGTTTTAGTTCTGTTCTAGTTATGTTCTAGTTCTGTTCTAGTTCTTTTCTAGTTCTGTTCTAGTTCTGTTCTAGTTCTGTTCTAGTTCTGTTCTAGTTCTGTTCTAGTTCTGTTCTAGTTCTGTTCTAGTTCTGTTCTAGTTCTGTTCTAGTTCTGTTCTAGTTCTGTTCTAGTTCTGTTCTAGTTCTGTTCTAGTTCTGTTCTAGTTCTGTTCTAGTTCTGTTCTAGTTCTGTTCTAGATCTGTTCTAGTTCTGTTCTAGTTCTGTTCTAGTTCTGTTCTAGTTCTGTTCTAATTCTGTTCTAGTTCTGTTCTAGTTCTGTTCTAGTTCTGTTCTAGTTCTGTTCCGGTTCTGTTCTGGTTCTGTTCTGGTTCTGTTCTAGTTCTGTTCTAGTTCTGTTCAAGTTCTGTTCTGGTTCTGTTCTAGTTCTGTTCTAGTTCTGTTCAAGTTCTGTTCTGGTTCTAGTATAGTTCTGTTCTAGTTCTGTTCCTGTTCTGGTATTGTTCTGGTATAGTTCTGCTCTAGTTCTGTTCTAGTTCTGGTTTTGGTATAGTTCTGTTCTGGTTCTCTTCTAGTTCTGTTCTAGTTCTGCTCTAGTTTTGTTCTAATTCTCTTCAAGTTCTGTTCTAGTTCCGTTCTGTTCCAGTTCTATTCTAGTTCTGTTCTAGTTCTGTTCTAGTTCTGTTCTAGATCTGTTCTAGTTCTGTTCTAGTTCTGTTCTAGTTCTGTTCTAGTTCTGTTCTAGTTCTGTTCTAGTTCTGTTCTAGTTCTGTTCTAGTTCTGTTCTAGTTCTGTTCTAGTTCTGTTCTAGTTCTGTTCTAGTTCTGTTCTAGTTCTGTTCTAGTTCTGTTCAAGTTCTGTGCTAGTTCTATTCTAGTTCTGCTCTAGTTCTGTTCTAGTTCTGGTTTTGGTATAGTTCTGTTCTGGTTCTCTTCTAGTTCTGTTCTAGTTCTGCTCTAGTTTAGTTCTAATTCTCTTCAAGTTCTGTTCTAGTTCCGTTCTGTTCCAGTTCTATTCTAGTTCTAGTTCTGTTCTAGTTCTGTTCTAGTTCTGTTTTAGTTCTGTTTTAGTTCTGTTTTAGTTCTGTACTAGTTCTGCTCTGTTCTAGTATTGTTCTAGTTCAGTTCTAATTCTGTTCTAGATCTGCTCTTTTTATGTTCTAGTTCTTTTCTAATTCTCTGCTACTTCTGTTCCAGTTCTGTTTTAGTTCTGTTCTAGTTCTGTTCTAGTTCTGTTCTAGTTCTGTTTTAGTTCTGTTTTAGTTCTATTCTAGTTCTGTTCTAGTTTTGTTCTAGTTTTGTTCTAGTTCTGTTCTAGTTCTGTTCTAGTTCTGTTCTAGTTCTGTTCTAGTTCTGTTCTAGTTCTGTTCTGGTTCTGTTCTGGTTCTGTTCTAATTTAGTTCTACTTCTCTTCAAGTTCTGTTCTAGTTCTGTTCTAGTTATGTTCTAGTATTGTTCTAGTTTTGTTCTAGTTCTGTTCTAGTTCTGTTCTAGTTCTGTTCTAGTTCTGTTCTAGTTCTGTTCTAGTTCTGTTCTAGTTCTGTTCTAGTTCTGTTCTAGTTCTGTTCTAGTTCTGTTCAAGTTCTGTTCTAGTTCTGTTCTAGTTCTGTTCTAGTTCTGTTAGTTCTGTTCTAGTTTTGTTCTAGTTTTGTTCTAGTTCTGTTCTAGTTCTGTTCTAGTTCTGTTCTAGTTCTGTTCTAGTTTTGTTCTAGTTTAGTTCTGTTCTAGATCTGCTCTCTTTCTGTTCTAGTTCTTTTCTAATTCTATACTACTTCTGTTCTAGTTCTGTCCTAGTTCAGTTCTAGTTCCGCTCTGTTCTAGTTTAGTTCTAGTTCAGTTCTAATTCTGTTCTAGATCTGCTCTCTTTCTGTTCTAGTTATTTTCTAATTCTATGCTACTTCTGTTCCAGTTTTGTTTTAGTTCTGCTCTCTGCTCTGTTTGAGTTCAGTACTTATTCAATTCTTATTCGGTTCAAATTCAGTTTAGTTCTAGTTTTGTTAAACCTTACTTTGTTTTCCAAATAAAACACAAATTTGTCTTTTTTTCTGTTTGTTGTTTGTTTTTATTTTTCTTTTGTAATCATTTTAACCCATATTTATTTTATTTATTCAATTTCTTTTTTTATTATTATTCAATAATTTCATAATTATTTCCTACTTAAGTAATTAATTAAATAATATTATTTCTTCTTGTTTTTCTTGACTTAATTTCTTCTTCATTTTGTTGTTGTTGTGGTTAATTTTACGGAATAATTTTTTTATGTTTTTTATTTGTTGTTTTATTTAGCGTTTTTTGATGTTTAATTTTTAATGTTATTAAATTTTTTTAATTCAATTGTTTTTTTTTATAATTTTTGGACTTGCGCTTGCAAAACATAATATTATAATTTGTATATAAAAAAATTAAGGTTATTTTGTTGTCTTGTGTTTTGTTTATATTATTTGTTTTTTTTTTAATGTATAAACAATAAGTTATAAAATAATTAATAAAGTATTTATGTCTTTTTTTTACAAATAGCATAACACTCAAGAGCTGTAAGAGGGAAACATTTTAAGAAATTTATAAGGAAGGGTTTATAAGGGTTTCCCTTATAATGGTGAAAGTTGAAAACTGGGGAAAATAAATTGTGTGTTTTTTTTGTCTATAGTCTGATCTTTATATTAGATAACAGTATAACCTATAGACTGATCTATAATCTGATTTATAGATTGGCTTATAGTCCGATCTATAATTTGATTTATAGACCGGTCTATAGTGTAATCTAGGGTCTGTTGTATGATATTTAAACTGGTTTATAGTTTGATCTACAGACTGTTATATAGTCTAGCTTATAGTCTAGTCTATGATGTGCATTATAGTTTTTATATTGGATTATAGTATGATCTATAAACTAATTGCTAGACTGGCTTATAGTCTAATCTATAGACTGTTCTAACATATGGTCTATAATCAGATCTATAGAATGATATATAATTTGATCTATTGACTGGTCTTTAGTTTGAATTATAGACAGATCTAAAATGTGATTTATGGACTGCTCTGTAGTCTGATGTATAGACTGATATATAATCTGATTTAGAGACTGGCCTATCGAACGGTCCAAAACAGTGCTACAGTCTGGTGTTTATTCCGCTTAATAGACTGATCTATAATCTGATGTATAGACTGATTTGTAGTGTTATCTATGATCTACGGTTTGATCTATAGGCTGGTTTATTGTTCGATCAACAGACTGATCTCTAATCTGATTTAAAGACATAGCTATAGTCTGGTATTTATTCCGATTAATAGGCTAATCTAAAGGCAGGTGTGTAGACTAATCTATGATCTAGAGTTTAAACTAGATGCTGGTTTATAGTTCGATCTACAGACTGATCCATATTCTGTCTTATAGTCTTATCTATAGACTGTTCTATAGTCTTACCTACGGTCTATAATGTGATCTATAGACTAGTCTTTTGTCCGGTATATCAGATTAGAAATTTAGTCTGATAGTCTAACCTATAATCTATAAAACGGTTTAGAAACATAGCTATAGACTGGTGCTTATTCCGATTAATAGACTGATCTATAGCTGGGTCTGTAGAATTATTTATGATCTAGAGTTTGATCTGTATGCTGCTCTGTAGTTCGATCTACAGACTGATCCTTAGTTTGACTTATAACCTTATCTATAGACTGTTCTATAGTCTTACGTACGGTCTATAATGTGATCTATAGACTAGTCTTAAGTCCGATTTATAAACTGATCTGGTCTGTAGTCTAATCTAGGGTCCATAGTTTGATCTATTGACTATTTACTTATAATTTGATCTACAGACTGATCTATATTTTGATTTATAGTCCAATCTATAAACTAGTCTATCGGGGTATTTCCCGACTGGTCGATAGTCTAATATATTATCCACAATTTGGTCTTTATACTGGTGTATAGTTTGATGTAAAGATTGATCTATAATCTGACTTATAGTACAATCTATAGACTGATCTTTAGTCTAATCTACAAAATGGTCTATAATCTGATTTATAGACTGGTTTATAGTTTGATCGGCAGAGTAATCTATAGACTGGCTCAGAGTCTAACTATATATTACTCTATAATCTGATCTATAGGCTATTCTATAATCTGATCTATAGATTCATCAATTTCGATAGGGTTTTGCATTGTTTTAGGGTGTCCCTTGAAATAAGAAAACTTTGGACTATTTGGCGTAAAAAAACGATTCCTTGTTGTGTCTTTCCTTAAGGCTGTTTATTTCGAAAAATTTATGAAGTTTTTTTTTTATAAAAGGGTGTCCCCTATATTAGAAGAAATTTATAAAATTTATGAAAATGTATTAAAAATATGAAATTTTTGTTAATTTATGGAAAATTATCAATTATTTATGTAAAACTGTTAAACATATTGTGATTTTTATAGACTTAGGGTGTCCCTTGATTAGAGAAATTTAAAAATTCTGCTTTAAAAGCTTTTCTTATATATTTTTGTTTTAATTAAATGCATTTCAAAGCCAAATTATAAAGTTAGGGTGTCCCTTAAATAAGCAAAAATAATAAAATTTATTATTATAGAAAAAATCTTATTATAACTGAAGATATTTGTAAGAAAACTTAACTAATTTATTAGCAATTTGTATGTGGGTAGAGTTAGGGTGTCCTTTTGATTAAAGAAATGAGTATGAAATTTGTTGAAAAGGGTGTTTGTTTGGGTATTTGTTGTAATTTAAAGGGTTAAAGGGAAAAAATTCTAAATTAGGGGGTCCCTTTTTTAGATGTTTTTTAAATAAACAAACAGTTTGAGTGTTGTTGGGTTTTCTTTTAGAAAAAAAAAAAAGATTTTTGTATTTTTTTGTTGTTTTTTTTTCTTGTTCTTTTATTTAAAGAATATTTTTTATTATTTTTTTTTTTTATAAATTTATTTGTTTTTTGTATGTAAGGTATTAAATAATATTTATTTTTAGATTGTTTTGTTGTTAATTTAATAAAACTAATGGATGTTTGTTTGCTTTTTGTCTTTTATGTTTCTAGTTGCAAATTTATTTATATTTTTTTTTAGAAATTGTTTTTATCAATTAATTTTTAGCATATTTTTATTTAATTAATATTAACTTGTTTTTGTAAAAATTTTTTTTAAACTAAATTTATTATTTGTTTTTATTAATAATACCAATGTTTTTTTCTCGTTTTCTCAGTTTGTTGTTAATTTTACTATATAATTTACTTATTTTTTTTTTAATATTTAAGCAACAATAAGCATTATTTTTTTATATTTTTTATTTATTTTTTTTTTTTTTTTTGTTAATAAAAACTGCTCTAAGTTTTTTTTTGTTTTGTTTTTGTATTTAAATTAATTTGTTTATTTAATAGATTGTGTTTTTTTTTGTTTTTCATATAAATTTTTAGGACTAATGCTAAATGTTGTTTGTTTTTTTTTTAGAGTTTTTAGAAATAGTTTAAGAAGAATTGCTTGTGTTTTATTTTAATTTAAAGAGTTTTTTACTTTTTGTTAAAAAAAAATTAAAATTTATCACTTAAAGGAAAAGAAAGAAACTATAATTACAATATTTCTAGCAAAAGGGAGAAAAGTTTTCAAATATTCAAAAGAAATTTTTTAAAAATTTTTAAAATAATTTTTTTAAACAAAACTTTTATACAAATTATTTTTAATAAAGTTTATTTAAGAACGTTTTTTTCAAAATTGCCTTTTCCCAGACTTTTTTTTTGCTTTTTTATAGAAAAAAAAACAAATTATTAACCTTTGACCTTTTGTTAAAAAAAAACCTAAAAACTAATAAAATATTTAATAATTTTACAATTTTATATTTAAAAAACAGACCAAAACTATTAATGGTTTTAAAACCCTCACTAAAACAAAAATTTATTCGTTTAAACTATAACGAAATAATAAAAAATAATAATTAAAATTATAAAAAAACATGAAAAATTTTTTAAAATATTAATAATAATTAATAACTAATTACTCATTTTTTTATAAACAATTAATTAAGTTAGTTTTTTTTTTGTTTCTTTGCATAAATTATATAAAACAAAATAATAATTAATTATAATTAATAATAATAATAAAAAAAGACAAGAGTTTCTTAATCAAATATTTTTTTGTTCAAAATGTTCTCTTTATATATAATATTTATATATTAATATTTATATATTTATATATAATATGCTTAATTATGTGGTTTTTTTGTTTTTTTGTAGATTTTTTTTTGTTAAATTTTTTGTTAATTTTTTTTCAATTACGAAATTATAATTATAATAATAATAATTAAAATAATAAATATATTACAAAAATGGCATAAGACGCATTATTTTAAAAAGATTTTGTAAAAATGTTGACCACAAGGCATTTAAACGTTTTGAACGTGACATTAGAAAACGCCAAGTAAATACGACCATTAATAATTTTGTTAATTGATTTATATAATACAATCTGTAAAAAAAACAACAAAAAAAATAATAATTTATTAATTTAATTTTTTTGTTTCAATTTCCTTTCCACTCACCTTAATAATCTTTTTCGACTGCCAGGTAATGATTGTGGTTTTTGTTTAAATAGAAATTGTCTAAAACCTAAAACATATCGTTCCATATATTTTTCCCAATTAATTGTGGTCACATCGAATACAAATGTCTCGCGATCCTTTGGACTGAGGGTTTGTAAGAGAGCATAGACGTTGTCATCCTTAAATTGCCACTGATGGGTGGCAAAGTATTGTAAACAATCTACTGCTTTGGCGATTTTATTTTGGACTTTAACAACACTGTGAAAGAAAAAGGGGGGAAAAACAGAAAAAGATTAATAATGAGAGATTTGTCAGTAAAACGGGGTTTTTTATAACAGTTTTCTATTAATATTTTTAATTGTATAAGAGTTTTCTTTCAAAAATTTTATCAGTATAACAGTTTTTTATAAGTAGTTGTATTAGTATGACAGTTTTCTATAGATATTTCCTCCAGTATAATAGTTTTCTCTTGTGTATAACAGCTTTATATGGGTATTTACACCAGTATAAGAGTTTTCTATAAATATTTTATTCAGTATGACAGTTTTCTATTGATAATTTTATTAGTATAACAGTTTTCTATAAATATTATAACCAGTATAACAGTTTTCTATAGATATTGTCATCGGTATAACAGTTTTCACTACATATTTTGATCAGTATAACAGTTTTATATGGATATTTTCAAAAGTATAACAGTCTTCTATAGTTATTTTCATCAGTATAACAGTTTTCTATAGTAATTTTTATCAGTATAACAGTTTTCTTTACATATTTTGAACAGTATAATAGTTTTCTGTTGTTACTTGCATCAGTAACAGTTTTCTATATATGTATATTTACATCAGTATAACAGTTTTTCATAAAGATTTTCATCAGTATAACAGTTATCTATAGATTTTTTCATCAATATAAGAGTTTTTTATAGATATTATTAGTATTACAGTATTCTATAGATAGCCAGTATCAGTAACAGTTGCATATAAATATTATCATCAGAATGGCAGATCTTTACATCAGAATAAGAGTATTTTATTAATATTTTCATCAGTATAACAGTTTTCCATAGATATTATCATCAGTATAACGGTTTTCTATAGATATTTTCATCAGTATAACAGTTTTCTATAGACATTATCGTCAATATAACAGTTTTCTATGAATGTTATCATCAGTATAACAGTTTTATATAGCCATTTTCATCAGTATAACAGTTTTCTATAAATATTTTCATCAGTATTACAGTTTTATATAGATAATTTCAGCAGTATAACAGTTTTCCATAGATATTATTGCCGGTATAACAGTTTTCTATATATATTTTCATCAGTATGACAGTTTTCTATAGATGTTATCAGTATAACAGTTTTCTATAGATATGTTCGTCAGTATAACAGTTTTCTATAGATTTTATCATCAGTATAACGGTTTTTTATAGATTTTATCATCAGTATAACAGTTTTCTATAGATTTTATCATCAGTATAACAGTTTTCTATAGATTTTCTACAGATATTTTCATTAGTACAATAGTTTATATAGATTTTTCATCAGTATAATAGTTTTCTAAAGAGATTTTATCAGTATTTGAGTTTTCTATAGATAATTTCAGCAGTATAACAGTTTTTCGTTGATATTTTACTCAGTATAGAAATTTTCAGTAGATATTTTCATTAGTATAACAGTTTTCTATACATATTTTCATCAGTATAACAGCTTTCTATAACAGTTTTCTATAGATATTTTCATCAGTATAACAGATTTCTATCGATATTTTCATCGGTATAACAGTTGTCTTTATAGAATTTCATCTAAATAACAGTTTTCTATGGATATTATCATCAGTATAACAGTTTTCCACAGATATTTTCACCTGTATAACAGTTTTCTAAAAATATTATCATCAGTATAACAGGTTTCTAAAGATATTATCATCAGTATAACAGTTTTCTAAAGATATCATCAGTATAACAGTTTTCTATAGATATTTTCATCAGTATAACAGTTTTCTATAGATATTTTCATCGGTATAACAGTTTTTTTTATAGATTTTGATCAGTATAACAGTTTTCTATGGATATTATCATTAGTATAACAGTTTTCTATAGATATTTCCATCAGTATAACAGTTCTCCACACATATTTTTATCTGTATAACAGTTTTTCACACATATTTTCATCTGTATAACAATTTTCTATAGACAGATTCTTCCGTATAACAGTTTTCTATCAATATATGTATGAGTCAGTATAACAGTTTTGTATCACTATTTGCATCAGTATAACAGTTTTCATTAAGAGAAAATACTGAAACTGTATCAAATCTACTAAAAAAGAGTTATATTCATACAATTATTAATAAAAAACTGTTATACTGACACGGATCATAAAAGATAAGTAAAGAAACTGTTATACTGTTACAAATATTAAGAGAAAACTCTTATACTGATGCAAATATTAATTAAAAATTGATATAACGATACAAATATTAATAAAAAACTGTTATACTAATACAAACTAACAGAAAACTGTTATACTTTTAAAGAATAACTTCTTAAAAATGGGTTCCTCTACTTACAATGGTTTTTTACCAGCAAATCGTGCAATAATATCCAATATATAAGCTGGTATATAATGTAAAATAAAGCCCTGTACAGCATTAATGGTAACATTACGACGTAAAACGCCACCAGGATACCAAACACAACCCTCTGGAAGATGATAAAAAAAAAACAAGAATTAATAAAATATTAATTACAATAAAAAAGGAATCACTCCCCCTCTCACTTACCTAATGGATGTTTACGAACGTGATCAATGGCATAGTTAACAAATTTACCCCACGTTATGGGATGTCGTTGACCGGTACAACAATTATAAATTAATAAATTATCATTAGTTTTATGGGATGCTGTGCGCCATGCAGCCGTTATCATTAGATTAATCACAATATCAACAGGTACCACATCGGCAATGCAATTTTTCTCACACACAATTGTGCGAAATAGACCTTTGGCCATGGCAGATAAGAGACCAGTGGGACCATTAAAATTATCAATCCAACCGGCAAAAGGTTCATTTAAGCTGGCAGTCACTATAAATACACATAAAAAGTTAATTAAATGAATTGTAATTAGAATTAGAAAAACAAAAATTACCTATAGATGGCCTCACAATGGCAACTGGAAGATTACCAGCCTCCTTGAGTAGCATATGTTCAGCTAAGGCTTTTGTAAATGTATAAGTATTTGGGCGTTTACCAATCAGTGAGGGAGTTAGCTGTAAATTATAGAGAAAAAAGATTTATTAAATTGTTTCACGAGCTGGAAAGCAGTATTTTTTTACCGTATCGAGTGTATCTTCCGGAAGCCAATTAACTAAAGAAATAATATCATCGGGATTATAGGGTGGTGCATAAATAACCTCAGATACTTCGGTTCTATCGCAATTGCAATAGGCAGTGGATACATGAATTAGTGCCTAGAGGAGAAGAATAAAATAAACAAATTAAGGAGATATTTTACATAAAAATACAGGAAACTGTTATACTGAAAGATATATCTATACAAAGTTGTAATACAAATAAAATAATCTAAAGAAAAAAAATTATACTAATACAATTATCTAAAAAAAAACTGCTATATTGCTGCAAATATCTAAAAAAAACTGTTAGGCTGATATAAAAGTGTAAATAAAACTGTTATACTGATACAAATTTCCATAGAAAACTGTTATACAAACACAATTATCTAAAGAAAAATGTTATAATAACGCAAATAGCTAAACTAAACTAAACTGGTATACTAATACAAATATCTAACGAAAAGTGTTATACAGATACAGAAGTCAAAGGAAAAACTGTTATACTAATACAAAAATATCTATAGAGAACTGTTATAATGATACAATAACCTAGAGAAAACTCTTACAGTACCACAAGTATCTAAAGGAATCTGTTATACAGCAACAAACATCTATGAAAAACTGTTATACTAGAAGTAAACTGAATTAGAACAGAACTAGAACTGAATTAGAACTTAACTAGAACTGAACTAGAGCTGAACTAGAACTGAACTAGAACTGAACCAGAGCTGAACTAGAACTGAACTAGAACTGAACTAGAACTGAACTAGAACTGAACTAGAACTGAACTAGAACTGAACTAGAACTGAACTAGAACTGAACTAGAACTGAACTAGAACTGAACTAGAACTGAACTAGAACTGAACTAGAACTGAACTAGAACTGAACTAGAACTGAACTAGAACTGAACTAGAACTGAACTAGAACTGAACTAGAACTGAACTAGAACTGAACTAGAACTGAACTAGAACTGAACTAGAACTGAACTAGAACTGAACTAGAACTGAACTAGAACTGAACTAGAACTGAACTAGAACTGAACTAGAACTGAACTAGAACTGAACTAGAACTGAACTAGAACTGAACTAGAACTGAACTAGAACTGAACTAGAACTGAACTAGAACTGAACTAGAACTGAACTAGAACTGAACTAGAACTGAACTAGAACTGAACTAGAACTGAACTAGAACTGAACTAGAACTGAACTAGAACTGAACTAGAACTAGAACTGAACTAGAACTGAACTAGAACTGAACTAGAACTGAACTAGAACTAGAAGTGAACTAGAACTGAACTAGAACTGAACTAGAACTGAACTAAAACTGAACTAGAACTGAACTAGAACTGAACTAGAAATGAACTAGAACTGAACTAGAACAGAACTAGAACGGAACTAGAACAGAACTAGAACTGAACTAGAACTGAACTAGAACAGAACTAGAACAGAACTAGAACAGAACTAGAACAGAACTAGAACAGAACTAGAACAGAACTAAAACAGAACTAGAACAGAATTAGAACAGAACTAGAACAGAACTAGAACAGAACTAGAACAGAACTAGAACAGAACTAGAACAGAACTAGAACAGAACTAGAACAGAACTAGAACAGAACTAGAACAGAACTAGAACAGAACTAGAACAGAACTAGAACAGAACTAGAACAGAACTAGGACAGAACTAGAACAGAACTAGAACAGAACTAGAACAGAAGTAGAACAGAACTAGAACAGAACTAGAACAGAACTAGAACAGAACTAGAACAGAACTAGAGCAGAACTAGAACAGAACTAGAACAGAACTAGAACAGAACTAGAACTGAAGTAGAACAGAACTAGAACAGAACTAGAACAGAACTAGAACAGAACTAGAATAGAACTAGAACAGAACTAGAACAGAACTAGAACAGAACTAGAACAGAACTAGAACAGAACTAGAACAGAACTAGAACAGAACTAGAACAAAACTAGAACTGAACTAAACATAGATCAGTCTTTAGTGTTGACTATAGATCAGTCTATAGTCTTGATTATAGATAAATTTTTAGATTTGACTACAGACCAATCTTTAATCTTGAATGTAGACGAGTCTACTGACTTGACTATAGATCAGTCTATAGTCAAGACTATGGACTATAGACGAGTCCATAGTCTTGACTGTATACTAGTCTATAGTTTTCACTATATACCAGTCAATAGACCTGACCACTCTATAGTCCAGACCAGTCTATAGTGTTGACTATAGACCAATATAGTCTGGATTTTTATTAGTCTATAGATTAGATTATGGGCTGTATATAAATCTGAAATAAAGACTATAAATCAATCTTTAGTGGACCCTATAGACCACTCCAAAGACTGTACTATATACCATGGACCTATCTATCTATATAATTAGGGTAATTGTCCCTTAATTTAGTTATCTATGGATTTCTTTCATTATAAGTTGTTTTTTTTTTTTTGAATTTTCATACTCACATCTAAAGACATCATACGATGACATAATTCAACCAAACGTTTTGTCCCTAACATATTGATTGTAACTGATAATTTGAGCTTTTCATCGAATTTAACAGTGGCAGCTGAATGGAATACAATCGATACATTGCGACACAATATAGCCTGTAAAGAGAAGCGAAGAAAATAAAAATTTAAATCCTTTAAGTGAAAAATTACATCATTATTTATTATTTACCTGATCACTTTCCGAAATGCCCAATTCTTCGGATGTTATATCACCCGATATAGGAATTACTTTACTCAAATCCTTTGGTTTTTCTCTTCTTAGTTTTTCAAAAAGCTGCGTTTATTAAAAAAGAAAATTATGTATAAGAAATGCGATTATAATAGAAACTAAAGAAACTTACCGGTGCATCTAGCAGTTCATCAAGTCGAGCAGAGACTCCTTGCCCTCTTTTGGGCCGTATCAGTAGATAAATATTTTTTATATCCGGACAAGAGCGTAGTAATTTTTCAACCAAGACCTGGAAAGAAAAGTATAAAATTAGATTTTTTTATTAAAATTTGCTTTAGATTAAATAATTTAACTTTACATTCCCCTATGAACTTTAAAAAATACTTTTGAATCCTTACAAAAAACACTTTAGAAAACAAAAACTCCCCTGTTGTTTTAAAATGAACCGCCTGTCAGAGGTCATTACATTCCTGGGGGAGTTTGTTTCAAGTTAATCAAAACAATTGTCACTTAACTCCCCGTATAACAATAAAGGGAACACCTCATTAAAAACTACACATTCACACCCTCTCCTCTCTCTCTCTCTCCCTCTCCTTCCCACTCAACACTTGTCATTACCATTCCCTAAACAACCGCAACACAATCATCATTTAATGTTGGAAAAAACCACAATGGCGCCTTGTAACCTGTCTAACACAAAATAACCTTTAGTAACGGTTTTTACAAAAAAATCTACATTAATTTTTAAATAAAAAAAAATTAGCGTGTCTGGCATGTGCAGGACAAATTAAAGAACCTGAATGACCTGTAATCGTTATTGATTTTTCTTTGACACTTTTGTGACAACTTTAAACTTTAATATTAACAGTTAATACACATAAAGGATATAGAAAAAGGACGTAGGAAGTTATTTATTATTTAAAAATTCCTCCTTAAATGTTGTCAGTTATTATTTAATGTAAATAATTTTACATTCATTGTCATAAAATATTATTTAATTTAATATTAAATGTGATTATTCTGAATGACCCGCTTGTGTTTTTGGTCCCTTTTGTGGTTAAAGTGGTGAGTGGTTGATTGGTTGGTTGGTTGGTGTAATCATTTTATTTATTACAGTTGCTGTTGGTTAAGTAGGGAGGTCAATTTATGTTGTTGTTGTCGTTCTTGCTACAGTTATTTATGTGTAAGGGTGTGTTTATTTATGCATACATGTGTCAGTTGGTATGTAAATATTTATATGTTGTTTTAATCTCACAAAGTTGCCATATAATCAGATGTATTTGTTTTTCAAGGATTTAGGGATTTTTATAAAAGAATTTTTAGAAAAATATTTTTATACTAAAATTTTGAAATTTACGGTTTTTTTCTCAATAATTACCTCTGTATAACAGTTTTCTATGAATTTTTGTCTCAGTATAACAGTTTTCTCAACATAACTATACTAATATAACCGTTTTCTATAGATATTGGTTCTAGTATAACAGTTTTTTATAGATATTTAGACAATTATAACAGTTTCTATGAATATTTGTAATAGTATAACAGTTTTCTGTAAATAATTGTTCTAGTATAACAGTTTTCTATACATATTTATGCAAGTAAAACAGTTTTCTGTAAATATTTTTTCTAGTACAACAGTTTTCTTTAGATATTAGAAAACTAACTTATAGCCACATATATTGTCTACTCTAGAATCTAGTTTACTTACTTGTTTACTCTATAGTCTACTCTAGTCTATAATCTATAATCTAGTCTAATTTACAGTCTAGTTTACACTATATTCTATAGTCTAGTCTATAGCCTAGTCTATAGCCTAGTCTATAGCCTAGTCTATAGTCTAGTCTATAGTCTAGTCTATAGTCTAGTCTATAGTCTAGTCTATAGTCTAGTCTATAGTCTAGTCTATAGTCTAGTCTATAGTCTAGTCTATAGTCTAGTCTATAGTCTAGTCTATAGTCTAGTCTATAGTCTAGTCTATAGTCTAGTCTATAGTCTAGTCTATAGTCTAGTCTATAGTCTAGTCTATAGTCTAGTCTATAGTCTAGTCTATAGTCTAGTCTATAGTCTAGTCTATAGTCTAGTCTATAGTCTATAGTCTAGTCTATAGTCTAGTCTATAGTCTAGTCTATAGTCTATAGTCTAGTCTATAGTCTAGTCTATAGTCTAGTCTATAGTAGTCTATAGTCTAGTCTATAGTCTAGTCTATAGTCTAGTCTATAGTCTAGTCTATAGTCTAGTCTATAGTCTAGTCTATAGTCTAGTCTATAGTCTAGTCTATAGTCTAGTCTATAGTCTAGTCTATAGTCTAGTCTATAGTCTAGTCTATAGTCTAGTCTATAGTCTAGTCTATAGTCTAGTCTATAGTCTAGTCTATAGTCTAGTCTATAGTCTAGTCTATAGTCTAGTCTATAGTCTAGTCTATAGTCTAGTCTATAGTCTAGTCTATAGTCTAGTCTATAGTCTAGTCTATAGTCTAGTCTATAGTCTAGTCTATAGTCTAGTCTATAGTCTAGTCTATAGTCTAGTCTATAGTCTAGTCTATAGTCTAGTCTATAGTCTAGTCTATAGTCTAGTCTATAGTCTAGTCTATAGTCTAGTCTATAGTCTAGTCTATAGTCTAGTCTATAGTCTAGTCTATAGTCTAGTCTATAGTCTAGTCTATAGTCTAGTCTATAGTAGTCTATAGTCTAGTCTATAGTCTAGTCTATAGTCTAGTCTATAGTCTAGTCTATAGTCTAGTCTATAGTCTAGTCTATAGTCTAGTCTATAGTCTAGTCTCTAGTCTAGCTATAGTCTAGTCTATAGTCTAGTCTATAGTCTAGTCTATAGTCTAGTCTATAGACTAGTCTATAGCCTAGTCTATAGTCTAGTCTATAGTCTAGTCTATAGTCTAGTCTATAGTCTAGTCTATAGTCTAGTCTATAATTTAGTCTATAGTCTAGTCTATAGTCTAGTCTATAGTCTAGTCTATAGTCGTTAGTCTATATTCTAGTCTATAGTCTAGCTAGTCTATATAGTCTAGTCTATAGTCTAGTCTATAGTCTAGTCTATAGTCTAGTCTATAGTCTAGTCTATAGTTCTAGTCTATAGTCTAGTCTATAGCTCTAGTCTATAGTCTAGTCTATAGTCTAGTCTATAGTCTAGTCTATAGTCTAGTCTATAGTCTAGTCTATAGTCTAGTCTATAGTCTAGTCTATAGTCTAGTCTATAGTCTAGTCTATAGTCTAGTCTATAGTCTAGTCTATAGTCTAGTCTATAGTCTAGTCTATAGTCTAGTCTATAGTCTAGTCTATAGTCTAGTCTATAGTCTAGTCTATAGTCTAGTCTATAGTCTAGTCTATAGTCTAGTCTATAGTCTAGTCTATAGTCTAGTCTATAGTCTAGTCTATAGTCTAGTCTATAGTCTAGTCTATAGTCTAGTCTATAGTCTAGTCTATAGTCTAGTCTATAGTCTAGTCTATAGTCTAGTCTATAGTCTAGTCTATAGTCTAGTCTATAGTCTAGTCTATTAGTCTAGTCTATAGTCTAGTCTATAGTCTAGTCTATAGTCTAGTCTATAGTCTAGTCTATAGTCTAGTCTATAGTCTAGTCTATAGTCTAGTCTATAGTCTAGTCTATAGTCTAGTCTATAGTCTAGTCTATAGTCTAGTCTATAGTCTAGTCTATAGTCTAGTCTATAGTCTAGTCTATAGTCTAGTCGATATTCTGGTCTATAGTCTAGTCTATAGTCTAGTCTATAGTCTAGTCTATAGTCTAGTCTATAGTCTTGTCTATAGTCTAGTCTATAGTCTAGTCTATAGTCTAGTCTATAGTCTAGTCTATAGTCTAGTCTATAGTCTAGTCTATAGTCTTGTCTATAGTCTAGTCTATAGTCTAGTCTATAGTCTAGTCTATAGTCTAGTCTATAGTCTAGTCTATAGTCTAGTCTATAGTCTAGTCTATAGTCTAGTCTATAGTCTAGTCTATAGTCTAGTCTACAGTCTAGTCTATAATCTAGTCTATAATCTAGTCTATAGTCTAGTCTATAGTCTAGTCTATAGGCTAGCCTATAGTCTAGTCTATAGTCTAGTCTATAATCTAGTCTATAGTCTAGTCTATAGTCTAATCTATAGTCTAGTCTATAGTCTAGCCTATAGTCTAGTCTATAGTCTAATCTATAGTCTAGTCTATAGTCTAGTTTATAATTTATAGGCGAATCCAGTCCGTAGTCTAGTCTATATACAGGTTTGTTGTCTAGTCTATAGCCTAGTCTATAGTCTAGTCTATAGTTTGTATAGATTGGAATTTAATGTAGTATTTTGAATCCTATTTCAAAATTTCAAATGTCCTTTCCAGGTTTAAACAGTTTATTGAATAGCACGATGTGTTTAATAGACAATTAATTTAAGTTCATGGAATATTTATTCCTTTTGTAATGGGACCTATTAAATCAAATGATAAGGGGGCAGGTAGCTCTTATACATACATGTGTGTGTGTACAGAAGTGTGTAAAAGCTAATGTAATACTACAGTGGGTTTAAAAAGGAGAAGCGAATTGGTGATTTTTACTTTAGTAAACAATTGATAAAGAAATTTACCGATGAATAACAAATGAAAAAATTATCATAATTAAAACTATCCATTTTCCACAAAACACGAAACTTTGTTTTAACACATATTCCTTTTAATAGACATGGTGTTTAATTAGTTTTGTCACCATTGAAAATAATCTAGATTAATAATTAATAATTTACTAGTACTGTTAACTAAAGACTAACAAATATTGACTTTTTTTGTTATTTGTTTAGTATACATATTTGTTAACTAAAATCAAATAAAATGATAAATTATTTAATCGCCAACGCTGTCATTAATACAGAGTCATTAATTTTTTTTTCTACTCGCTAAATAATGTTTTAGACAAAAACGATTAAAGTCAAATGTTTTTTTAGAATTCTGAAGGGATTAGTGGTTTATATTTAAACAATAAACTTAATAATAAGTTTTTATTGTATAATTATTAACCCTCTTTGGTGTTTTTTAAAATTCGATTCAAAATTTTTTAGCATTTTAGCATAAAAGCTCCTTAAAATATGCAAATTATTTAAGTTAATTGCCTTACTGTTGGTGCTTATTCTAAATACCGTTATTCATCATACGTAGAGTTGTTCTGCTTAACTAGAACTTATTAGCACCCTAAAGTATGCTAATTATTAAGCAAACAATTAACTACATTTCTATGTAACTCTTTTGTAAAGTGCAGAATATTACTCATACGTCAAGTTGTTCTCTAACCTTTGGCTACAATTGTTATTACTGTTTGCTGTTAAATAAGAATTTCGTTTTACTTTTTTATAATTTTTATTTTTAGGGGGTTTTTAGTGACATAATATAACCAACCGCATGTAAAAATATTAATGACAACAACTACAACAGCAAACACCCAAGTTGTTTACACAATATTTTTGTTTATTTTTTAGCTTAAGTTGTTGTTTTTTTATCTATTTTCTTACATTTAACCATTATTTATTGTTAAAACATATTTTCTAAAGGAAAAAGTCAAGAAAGTGAAAACAAAAAATTAATACTCGTGTGTACACTTTTAGCATCTAAACTATAAGCACTTAGCAACTGTAGAGTAATCTAAAGGAATGTATTCATTTAACATACAAAAATATAACAAAAATCTAATTCATTTTTATTTATTACATTCTTTTACTTTTCTGCTTCTATGTATTACATATCAAACACACGTTTGTTATTAACATGAGACATTTTGTATATTTTCCATTATGCTGGTTTTTCTTTTTAAACATTTTTTGTTGTTTTTGTTTTTTTTTCTATAAGTTTCTAATATTAACATATCATTCCATTCGATTTTATACCATCATTCATATTTTCTTAAGTGTAATAAACAAGGAAAAACTTAAAGGGTTACATGAACATTTAGATAAAAAACTAGTCTATAATCAAAGGCCAAAAACGAATAAGTCTTGATAGTAACAACTTAACACTTAACACAATAGACTAGATTATAGATTAGACTCTATAGACTAGACTACAGACTAGAATATAGACTAGACTATAGACTAGACTATAGAATAGACTATAGACTAGACTATAGACTAGACTATAGACTAGACTATAGACTAGACTATAGACTAGACTAGACTATAGAATAGACAATAGACTAGACTATAGGCTAGACTATAGACTAGACTATAGACTAGACTATAGGCTAGACTATAGACTAGACTATAGACTAGACTATAGACTAGACTATACACTAGACTATAGACTAGACTATAGACTAGACTATAGACTAGACTATACACTAGACTATAGACAAGACTATAGACTAGACTATAGACTAGACTATAGACTAGACTATAGACTAGACTATAGACTAGACTATAGACTACTATAGACTACTATAGACTAGACTATAGACTAGACTATAGACTAGACTATAGACTAGACTATAGACTAGACTATAGACTAGACTATAGACTAGACTATAGACTAGACTATAGACTAGACTATAGACTAGACTATAGACTAGACTATAGACTAGACTATAGACTAGACTATAGACTAGACTATAGACTAGACTATAGACTAGACTATAGACTAGACTATAGACTAGACTATAGACTAGACTATAGACTAGACTATAGACTAGACTATAGACTAGACTATAGACTAGACTATAGACTAGACTATAGACTAGACTATAGACTAGACTATAGACTAGACTATAGACTAGACTATAGACTAGACTATAGACTAGACTATAGACTAGACTATAGACTAGACTATAGACTAGACTATAGACTAGACTATAGACTAGACTATAGACTAGACTATAGACTAGACTATAGACTAGACTATAGACTAGACTATAGACTAGACTATAGACTAGACTATAGACTAGACTATAGACTAGACTATAGACTAGACTATAGACTAGACTATAGACTAGACTATAGACTAGACTATAGACTAGACTGTAGACTAGACTATAGACTAGACTATAGACTAGACTATAGAGACTAGACTATAGACTAGACTATGACTAGACTATAGACTAGACTACGACTAGACTATAGACTAGACTATAGACTAGACTACAGACTAGACTATAGAACTAGACTATAGACTAGACTATAGACTAGACTATAGACTACTAGACTATAGACTAGACTATAGACTAGACTATAGACTAGACTATAGACTAGACTATAGACTAGACTATAGACTAGACTATAGACTAGGACTATAGACTAGACTATAGACTAGACTATAGACTAGACTATAGACTAGACTATAGACTAGACTATAGACTAGAATATAGACTAGACTAGATAGACTAGACTATAGACTAGACTATAGACTAGACTATAGACTAGACTATAGACTAGACTATAGACTAGACTATAGACTAGACTATAGACTAGACTATAGACTAGACTATGACTAGACTATAGACTAGACTATAGACTAGACTATAGACTAGACTATAGACTAGACTATAGACTAGAATATAGACTAGACTATAGACTAGACTATAGACTAGACTATAGACTAGACTATAGACTAGACTATAGACTAGACTATAGACTAGACTATAGACTAGACTATAGACTATATAGACTAGACTATAGACTAGACTATAGAATAGACTATAGACTAGACTATAGACTAGACTATAGAATAGACTATAGACTAGACTATAGACTAGACTATAGACTAGACTATAGAATAGACTATAGACTAGACTATAGACTAGACTATAGAATAGACTATAGACTAGACTATAGAATAGACTATAGACTAGACTAAAGACTAGACTATAGACTAGACTATAGACTAGACTATAGACTACACTATAGACTAGACTATAGACTACACTATAGACTAGACTATAGACTAGACTATAGACTAGACTATAGACTAGACTATAGACTAGACTATAGACTAGACTATAGACTAGACTATAGACTAGACTATAGACTAGACTATAGACTAGACTATAGACTAGACTATAGACTAGACTATAGACTAGACTATAGACTAGACTATAGACTAGACTATAGAACTAGACTATAGACTAGACTATAGACTAGACTATAGACTAGACTATAGACTAGACTATAGACTAGACTATAGACTAGACTATAGACTAGACTATAGACTAGACTATAGACTAGACTAGAGACTAGACTATAGACTAGACTAGACTATAGACTAGACTAATAGACTAGACTATAGACTAGACTATAGACTAGACTATAGACTAGACTATAGACTAGACTATAGACTAGACTATAGACTAGACTATAGACTAGACTATAGACTAGACTATAGACTAAGACTATAGACTAGACTATAGACTAGACTATAGACTAGACTATAGACTAGACTATAGAACCTAGACTATAGACTAGACTATAGACTAGACTATAGACTAACTATAGACTGATAGACTAGACTATAGACTAGACTATAGACTAGACTATAGACTAGACTATAGACTAGACTATAGACTAGACTATAGACTAGACTATAGACTAGACTATAGACTAGACTATAGACTAGACTATAGACTAGACTATAGACTAGACTATAGACTAGACTATAGACTAGACTATAGACTAGACTATAGACTAGACTATAGACTAGACTATAGACTAGACTATAGACTAGACTATAGACTAGACTATAGACTACTATAGACTAGACTATAGACTAGCTATAGACTAGACTATAGACTAGGACTACTAGACTAGACTATAGACTAGACTATAGACTAGACTATAGACTACGACTATAGACTAGACTATAGACTAGACTATAGACTAGACTATTAGACTAGACTATAGACTAGACTATAGACTAGACTATAGACTAGACTATAGACTAGACTATAGACTAGACTATAGACTAGACTATAGACTAGACTATAGACTAGACTATAGACTAGACTATAGACTAGACTATAGACTAGACTATAGACTAGACTATAGACTAGACTATAGACTAGACTATAGACTAGACTAAGACTAGACTATAGACTAGACTATAGACTAGACTATAGACTAGACTATACTAATATACTATATACTATACTATAGACTATACCATAGACTATACTATAGACTATACTATAGACTATACCATAGACTATACTATAGACTATACTATAGACTATACTATAGACTATACTGTAGACTAGACTATAGACTAGACTATAGATGAGGCTAGACTATAGACTAGACTACAGTCCAGACTACGGACCATACTATAGTGTAGGTTATAATGAAGACTACATAGGTACTAGACTATAGTCCAGGCAACAGACTAGACTATATTGCAAACTGAAGACTAGACTATTGTCTAGATTAGAGACTAGTTTATAATCCAGATTATAGGCTAGATTATAGACCAGTTTATTTACCAGACTATAGTCCAGTCTATGGACTTGTGCAAGCAGTAGCCCGGAAAATAGAAAATATACTATAGGCCAAACTATAGGCGAGACTGTAGTCCAGGCTATAGACTTGACTATAGTTTTTAATGTAGTCTAGACTATAGTCCAGGCTATAGACTAGGCTATAATCCAGAATATAGATAAGACTATAGTCCAGGCTATAAACGCGACTATAATCCTGACTATAGACTAGACTATTGTCCAGACTATAAAGGGGACAATAGTTCAGACTATGCATAAGACTATAATCCAGGCTATAAACGAGACTATAGTCCAGACTATACACGAGACTAAAGTCCAGACTATACACGAGACTATAGTCCAGACTATACACGAGACTATAGTCCAGACTATAGACGTGACTATAGTCCAGACTATAGATGTGACTATAGTCTAAACTATAGATGTGACTATAGTCTAAACTAGAGATGTGCCTATAGTCCACACTATAGATGTGACTATAGTCCAGACGAGACTGTAGTCCAGACTATAGATGAGACTATAGTCCAGGCAATAGACGAGACCACAGACCAGGCTATAGACGAAAATATAGTCCAGACTAATATAGTCCAGACTATGGTCCACATCTTAGTCTACACTACACACCATACTATAGTCCAGACTTTAAACGCGGCTATAGTCCAGACTATAACATAGACTATTGTACAGACTATAAACTAATACTTAGATTATTGACAAGCTTTTATACAAGACTACAGTCCAGACTACAGGCTAAACAACTATAGACTGACCTTTAGTATGGACTATATACATAACTGCAATCTAAACTATAAAATCAAGTGAATTTGCTGAAAATTACAATTCTCGACTTAGTCTTTTTGGGCTTGTGACCAGTGGATTTATTCATATAAATAACATTAGTCTGTTAGTGCTGTTATTTGTTTACATACAACAAAAAACCCCATAAGAGTATTAATAAGAAGAAGAAAGAATGAGTGATAAACACTCTAGAGATAATGCATACACGTTTAGCTATTTAGAAAGAGACAGTAAGATGGAAACAGATGGTGAACAAGTAAAAGCAAGTGCATGTATGTTTCTTTTTTTGCACTTTTACAAACAAATAAATAGATGTAGATGCATGCATGTGCACTTGTCAAGTTGATGTATTTAGACAATTACAAGTATTGTGTCTATAGTAAATAAAAATTTTATTTATTTTGTTTTTAGTTTTAAAAGATGTTGTAAAAGGAAATGTTAAAGAAAAACAAATTTTGTTAAAAAAATTATATTTTTTAAATGCAGCTTAAAGATGTAGTAACAACTAATTGTTAACAATATTTGTTTTGTACGGAGAAAGGGAACGAACGAGAGAGTAATAAAAAGCAACAACAATATTTTAAAAATTCAATGCGTTTTCTAAAAAGAACAATAAACAGATCAAAAGCTATTTACTAAACCCCATTGTGCGTCATTGAATATTTCATGTTCTTTTTTGACAATTCCCCCTCTCTTTGGTACAGCGATCTCCTTTAGTTCCAAATACATAATAATAGTTTCATACAAAAAAATATGTCACAATTTAAGTCTACTGGTGAGATGAAAAGGGGGACAAGGGGGAGACGCAAAAAAAGAAAATATAAAAATACCAGCAAAATGGCATTTTTACAGCTTTTATTATGATTATTATTACTATAACTATTATTTCATTTTTGTAGTTTTTACACAAAAAAAAACTAATAATTTCATTTTATTGTTCCTCTAGTTGTTGTTGTGGTGGCATAAATTTTTCAAATTTATAACAATAGACGTGCTGTAACTATTGGGTAAAGAAAACTAGAAGAGAAAATATTTTACAAAGGTAGAAAATATAGTTTGATATATGGATTAAAGTCTGTACTAAAACTATTTTTAGTTTCCAGCGTATCGACAAAAACTATAGGCAAGTCCATAGTCTAGCTTATAGTCTAGTTTGTTGCATTGTTTATATAGACTAGACTATAGACTAGACTATAGACTAGACTATAGACTAGACTATAGACTAGACTATAGACTAGACTATAGACTAGACTATAGACTAGACTATAGACTAGACTATAGACTAGACTATAGACTAGACTATAGACTAGACTATAGACTAGACTGGACTAGATTAGAATACACAGTAGACTATAAACTAGACAAGACTCTAGAATAGACTATAGTTTAGACTATAGACTAGACTACAGACTAGTCTATAGTCTAGTCTATAGTCTAGTCTATAGTCTAGTCTATAGTCTAGTCTATAGTCTAGTCTATAGTCTAGTCTATAGTCTAGTCTATAGTCTAGTCTATAGTCTAGTCTATAGTCTAGTCTATAGTCTAGTCTATAGTCTAGTCCATAGTCTAGTCTATAGTCTAGTCTATAGTCTAGTCTATAGTCTAGTCTATAGTCTAGTCTATAGTCTAGTCTATAGTCTAGTCTATAGTCTAGTCTATAGTCTAGTCTATAGTCTAGTCTATAGTCTAGTCTATAGTCTAGTCTATAGTCTAGTCTATAGTCTAGTCTATAGTCTAGTCTATAGTCTAGTCTATAGTCTAGTCTATAATCTAGTCTATAGTCTAGACTATAGTCTAGTCTATAGTCTAGTCTATAGTCTAGTCTATAGTCTAGTCTATAGTCTAGTCTATAGTCTAGTCTATAGTCTAGTCTATAGTCTAGTCTATAGTCTAGTCTATAGTCTAGTCTATAGTCTAGTCTATAGTCTAGTCTATAGTCTAGTCTATAGTCTAGTCTATAGTCTAGTCTACAGTCTGGTCTATAGTCTAGTCTATAGTCTAGTCTATAGTCTAGTCTATAGTCTAGTCTACAGTCTGGTCTATAGTCTAGTCTATAGTCTAGTCTATAGTCTAGTCTATAGTCTAGTCTATAGTCTAGTCTATAGTCTAGTCTATAGTCTAGTCTATAGTCTAGTCTATAGTCTAGTCTATAGTCTAGTCTATAGTCTAGTTTATAGTCTAGTCTATAGTCTAGTCTACAGACTAGTCTATAGTCTAGTCTACAGTCTAGTCTATAGTCTAGTCTATAGTCTAGTCTATAGTCTAGTTTATAGTCTAGACTATAGACTAGACTACAGACTACAGTCTATTCTATAGTCTAGTCTCCATTCTAATCTATAGCTTAGTCTATAGTCTAATCCATAGTCTAGTATATAGTTTAGATTATAGTCGAGTTTATACTCTAGCCTATAGTCTAGTCTATGGGCTACAGTCTAGTCTGCAGTCTACAGTCTAGACGGTAGTCTACATTCTAGTCTATCGTCTACAATTTAATCTATAATCAAGTCTATAGTGCAGTCTGCCTATAGTTTAGTTTATTTTCTAATCTGTAGTCTAGTCTATAGACTTGTCTGTAGTCTACTCTGTAGAGTAATCTAAAATCTAGTAGATATTTTAGTTTGGAGTCGAGTGTGTAGTCTTACCTGTAGTATAATTCACAGTCTATAGTCTACTCTATGGTCTTGGCAAGTGGGTGTTAGGGCAAAAGTCTTCTAGTAGTAGTTATTTATAGAAAAAATATAAATTTTATTACTACAACTCATAAAAATACCTAAATAAAACTAGAACAACAAATTTTCGAACTACTCCTTACAACTACAACCATCACATGCTACTCTGGGTAAGATAACAATTATATTGTTCTCCCTCATCATCAACAACAACTCAACAATAATCACTGGAGCGAACAAATTAATGAGTGAGTGAATGTATTCATTAATAAATGAGTGCATAAATAAAGTCAGTGAAAAAGAGAGGGAATGGTTGAAAGATTGTAGTTGTGGGTGGTTCGGTTACTGACATTCATATGTATGTATGCATGTGTGTTTGTGTATTCCATGTCTACATCTCTTTCTATAATAGTTAAAATACAAAAGAATTATGAATTAATTTTCATATTCTTTTCTTAATATTACGTTTCTTTTTACTGTTTTCTTCGGTTTTTTTTTAATCTAAATTCTTTTGTGTAAGTGCAAGAAAATTGTTTATTTTTAAGCTTTTATTAAAACTAAAATAAAACTAAATAATAAAAAATATAAATAAAAATATAAAGAGAGTACACGTCAGGTATTAAAAATAACTGTAAACATGTTGGTTCTAAAATTAAACTCTCTATTGTTGAGATTTTTTTGTGTTTTTTAAAAAAGAAAGACTGTTTGTTATTTATTTTAGAGCAAATTGTTTAGTTTATATTTAAAAATGGACTTTAAACTAAATACAGCTGAAAAAATCGACATCTAGAAGGATATAGCATATAGTCTAGGCTCTAAACCATAGTTCTAATTATGCTTTAAAGTATAGACTATATTACAGATTATAGAGTAGGCAACATAGCAGACTAGTGTAAAGTAAGGTCTATAATCTAGTCTGCAGTCTAGTACATAGTCAAGTCTTTAGTTTAATCTATAGTCAACTCAAGAGCCAAGTCGATGATCTAGTCTATGGTCTAGTCTATAGTTTAGTCTATAGGCTAGTCTATAGTCTAGTCTATAGTCTAGTCTATAGTCTAGTCTATAGTCTAGTCTATAGTCTAGTCTATAGTCTAGTCTATAGTCTAGTCTATGGTCTAGTCTATGGTCTAGTCTATAGTCTAGTCTATAGTCTAGTCTATAGCCTAGTCTATAGTCTAGTCTATACTCTAGTCTATAGTCTAGTCTATAGTCTAGTCTATAGTCTAGTCTATAGTCTAGTCTATAGTCTAGTCTATAGTCTAGTCTATAGTCTAGTCTATAGTCTAGTCTATAGTCTAGTCTATAGTCTAGTCTATAGTCTAGTCTATAGTCTAGTCTATAGTCTAGTCTATAGTCTAGTCTATAGTCTAGTCTATAGTCTAGTCTATAGTCTAGTCTATAGTCTAGTCTATAGTCTAGTCTATAGTCTAGTCTATAGTCTAGTCTATAGTCTAGTCTATAGTCTAGTCTATAGTCTAGTCTATAGTCTAGTCTATAGTCTAGTCTATAGTCTAGTCTATAGTCTAGTCTATAGTCTAGTCTATAGTCTAGTCTATAGTCTAGTCTATAGTCTAGTCTATAGTCTAGTCTATAGTCTAGTCTATAGTCTAGTCTATAGTCTAGTCTATAGCCTAGTCTATAGTCTAGTCTATTGTCTAGTCTATAGTCTAGTCTATAGTATAGTCTAGAGTCTAGTCTATAGTCTAGTCTAGAGTCTAGTCTATAGTCTAGTCTAGTCTTTAGTCTAGTCTATTTTTAATCTATGGTTTAATCTTTAGTCTACTCTGGAATAGTCTGGTCTATGGCCTGGTATAGAGTCTAGTCTATAGTCTAGTCTAGAGTCTAGTCTATAGTCTAGTCTATAGTCTAGTCTAGAGTCTAGTTTATAGTCTCGTCTATAGTCTAGTCTATAGTCTAGTCTATAGTCTAGCCTATAGTCTAGTCTATATGTAGTCTATTGACTAGCCCATTGACTAGTCAAGTTATTGTGTAGCCTATTGACTAGCCCATTGACTAGTCTACTATATATTTTTGTGTAAAGTCTAGTGTATAATCTATACTGATCTATAGTTCGGACTCCTTCCGGAATAATAGTCTAGCAATATTTTAATCTAAATCTAAAGTCTAAATTATAGTTTTTCAATGAAAATTTCAAAAACTCACCTTTCCCATAAAACCAGTGCCACCGGTAATGAATACACTGCGTCCCGCATAGAATTGTGGTATGGAAACGTAGTCATTGGTGTGGCTGGTATAACGTTCAAAATTATGTTTCGAATGCGTATAGTGCGTGCCAATGTGTCCGTTAAGCATGGGCGTAGAGCCACAATTGTTGGTGGATGAGGAGGAGTTAGTGGCGTGGGCCGACGTTAAGCTGGTGGCTGATGATGTGGCGGCCGCTGCTGCTGATGTTGAGGCTGAAGCTGATGATGATGATGATAACGAGCCGTTGGGTAACGACGTCGTTAGAGTTATATTGTTTATAGGTTCCGACATAATGGAAGCGTGTACAATATTGAAGGACTAGTTGCAGTAATGATTTCTAATTTTAAACTTTTTTAATGTTGTTGTTATTTTTATTAGATAAAATTAACGCTAATTTATTAATTTTTGTTTTTTATATTTAGAACGTTGCAAATATTTATTTGAAAAAAATTAACACTTTCTTTTTAGCAGAAATTATAAAAAATTTTCTTTTTTTTTTTGTTAATTTGTGTTTTCTTTAAATTACTTTCGTTTTTAGAGTTGTCATGGGGTTTAGTTTTTTTTTTCTTTATATTCGTAAAATTATTTATTGTTTCGTTAAGCAAAGTAGTATTTTTTACTATTTAATTATTTATAATTTAGGAAGAAAGCAGTTTTAATTTACAACAGAAATAAAGATTTGTAATGTGCGCATAGTTATTTTAAAAAAATTATTCTTTTTTTTGTTTGTTTTACTATAAAAGCTTTGGAAGTTATTGGAAGCGGTTGATTTTGTTTTCTATCTTTTCCTTTAATTTTTCACTATTTTTTTGTTTAATTAATTTTATATAAAAATTTATTTTTATTTAATTATTTTTAATTAATAAAGTAGTTAGTGTTTTTGTATTTTATTGTAGACTTTATTTTGGGGATTTTTCGTTTTGCAAAAAACACTCTATCAACTGCTAAAAAATTTTCTTTTTGGTTTTGAGCTTATATCCATGTTTGTTTAATTATTTAAAATTTTAAAAACGATTTCTTCTATATGGTATTAAGTTGGCCAGCTTTTATATCTAAAAAGAGAATAAGAAAAGTATAATTAGTAAAATTATTTTATTTTTAAATTTCTAAATAATTGTTAAAAATTTTAAAATATTAGTTTTTGGAGCTTTTAACTGTTTCTAAACGTTAGCCACACTTGTTTATTGTTGAACTTTGCAACACTGTTGAGTCAAAATCAACAGTGTTGCAATCATAAGGCAACAAATCGAGAACGAAATTTTCACTTTTCTTAAGAAATTTATAGGATAGTAATAAGATAACCATATAACACAATAGTCCACGACCAAGTTTATAATAAGGGCTATGGTCTGGTTTATAGTTTGGTCTTTTGTCTAGTCTATAGTCTGAACTTTAATATAATCAATATTCTGCCTAGTCTAATATACATATTTATGGTATGGTTGGACTACAGTCTTGCCTATAGCCTGTACTCCATTCTAGTCTGTAGTTTGAACTATAATCAAATCAATAGTCTGGTCTAAAGTTTAGTCTATAGTCTAGTATACAGTCTAATCTATAGTCTGGACTTTAATCTGGTCTATAGCCCATACTATAGTTTAGTCTATAATGTGGCCTATAGTCTTGAATCTCGACTATACTCTATTCCAGCCTATTCTATTTTTGTGTTTCCACTAATACATTCTCACCAGTTAGGTCTTTGACTATAGACTAGACTATAGAGTAGACTATAGACTAGACTATAGACTGACTAACTATTGACTAGACTATAAACTGACTACACTATAGACTGACTAGACTAATATATATATGGTCTTGTTTTTAGTCTAGTCTACAGTCTAGTCTATAGTCTAGTCTGTAGTCTAGTCTGTAGTCGAATCTATAGTCTAGTCTATAGTCTAGCCTATAGTCTAGTCTATAGTCTAACTTATAGTATAGCCTATAGTATAGTATATAGTCTAGTTTTTAGTCTAGTCAATAGTCTAGTATATAGTGTAATCTATAGTCTAGTCTATGGTCTAGTCTATAGTATAGTCTATAGTATAGTCTATAGTCTAGTCTATAGTCTAGTCTATAGTCTAGTCTATAGTCTAGTCTATAGTCTAGTCTATAGTCTAGTCTATAGTCTAGTCTATAGTCTAGTCTATAGTCTAGTCTATAGTCTAGTCTATAGTCTAGTCTATAGTCTAGTCTATAGTCTAGTCTATAGTCTAGTCTATAGTCTAGTCTATAGTCTAGTCTATAGTCTAGTCTATAGTCTAGTCTATAGTCTAGTCTATAGTCTAGTCTATAGTCTAGTCTATAGTCTAGTCTATAGTCTAGTCTATAGTCTAGTCTATAGTCTAGTCTATAGTCTAGTCTATAGTCTAGTCTATAGTCTAGTCTATAGTCTAGTCTATAGTCTAGTCTATAGTCTAGTCTATAGTCTAGTCTATAGTCTAGTCTATAGTCTAGTCTATAGTCTAGTCTAATAGTCCTAGTCTATAGTCTAGTCTATAGTCTAGTCTATAAGTCTAGTCTATAGTCTAGTCTATAGTCTAGTCTATAGTCTAGTCTATAGTCTAGTCTATAGTCTAGTCTATAGTCTAGTCTATAGTCTAGTCTATAGTCTAGTCTATAGTCTAGTCTATAGTCTAGTCTATAGTCTAGTCTATAGTCCTAGTCTATAGTCTAGTCTATAGTCTAGTCTATAGTCTAGTCTATAGTCTAGTCTATAGTCTAGTCTATAGTCTAGTCTATAGTCTAGTCCTATAGTCTAGTCTATAGTCGAGTCTATAGTCTAGTCTATAGTCTAGTCTATAGTCTAGTCTATAGTCTAGTCTATAGTCTAGTCTATAGTCTAGTCTATAGTCCTAGTCTATAGTCTAGTCTATAGTCTAGTCTATAGTCTAGTCTATAGTCTAGTCTATAGTCTAGTCTATAGCCTAAGTCTAGTCATAGTCTAGTCTATAGTCTAGTCTATAGTCATAGTCTATAGTCTAGTCTATAGTCTAGTCTATAGTCTAGTCTATAGTCTAGTCTATAGTCTAGTCTATAGTCTAGTCTATAGTCTAGTCTATAGTCTAGTCTATAGTCTAGTCTATAGTCTAGTCTATAGTCTAGTCTATAGTTAGTCTATAGTCTAGTCTATAGTCTTGTCTATAGACTAGTCTATAGTCTAGTCTATAGTCTAGTCTATAGTCTAGTCTATAGTCTAGTCTATAGTCTAGTCTATAGTCTAGTCTAGTCTATAGTCTAGTCTATAGTCTAGTCTGTAGTCTAGTCTATAGTCTAGTCTGTAGTCTAGTCTATAGTCTAGTCTACAGTCAAGTCTATAGTCTAGTCTATAGTCTAGTCTATAGTCTAGTCTAGTCTATAGTCTAGTCTATAGTCTAGTCTATAGTCTAGTCTATAGTCTAGTCTATAGTCTAGTCTATAGTCTAGTCTATAGTCTAGTCTATAGTCTAGTCTAGTCTAGTCTAGTCTATAGTCTAGTCTATAGTCTAGTCTATAGTCTAGTCTATAGTCTAGTCTATAGTCTAGTCTATAGTCTAGTCTATAGTCTAGTCTATAGTCTAGTCTATAGTCTAGTCTATAGTCTAGTCTAGTCTAGTCTATAGTCTAGTCTATAGTCTAGTCTATAGTCTAGTTATAGTCTAGTCTATAGTCTAGTCTATAGTCTAGTCTATAGTCTAGTCTATAGTCTAGTCTATAGTCTAGTCTATAGTCTAGTCTATAGTCTAGTCTATAGTCTAGTCTATAGTCTAGTCTATAGTCTAGTCTATAGTCTAGTCTATAGTCTAGTCTATAGTCTAGTCTATAGTCTAGTCTATAGTCTAGTCTATAGTCTAGTCTATAGTCTAGTCTATAGTCTAGTCTATAGTCTAGTCTATAGTCTAGTCTATAGTCTAGTCTATAGTCTAGTCTATAGTCTAGTCTATAGTCTAGTCTATAGGTCTAGTCTATAGTCTAGTCTATAGTCTAGTCTATAGTCTAGTCTATAGTCTAGTCTATAGTCTAGTCTATAGTCTAGTCTATAGTCTAGTCTATAGTCTAGTCTATAGTCTAGTCTATAGTCTAGTCTATAGTCTAGTCTATAGTCTAGTCTATAGTCTAGTCTATAGTCTAGTCTATAGTCTAGTCTATAGTCTAGTCTATAGTCTAGTCTATAGTCTAGTCTATAGTCTAGTCTATAGTCTAGTCTATAGTCTAGTCTATAGTCTAGTCTATAGTCTAGTCTATAGTCTAGTCTATAGTCTAGTCTATAGTCTAGTCTATAGTCTAGTCTATAGTCTAGTCTATAGTCTAGTCTATAGTCTAGTCTATAGTCTAGTCTATAGTCTAGTCTATAGTCTAGTCTATAGTCTAGTCTATAGTCTAGTCTATAGTCTAGTCTATAGTCTAGTCTATAGTCTAGTCTATAGTCTAGTCTATAGTCTAGTCTATAGTCTAGTCTATAGTATAGTCTATAGTCTAGTCTATAGTCTAGTCTATAGTCTAGTCTATGGTCTAGTCTATAGTCTAGTCTATAGTCTAGTCTATAGTTTGTTTTATAGTATATAGTATTGACATTATTCTAGTCCATTGGCTGGTCTATAGTCCAGTGTGCTGTCTACTCCATAGTCTGTAGTCTGGTCTATAGGCCGGACTATAGTAAACTCTATAGTCTGGCTTACAGTCTATAGTCTCGACTATATTCTAGTCCATAGTCTGTCCTATAGTCTAGTCTGTAGTCTACTCCCTAGTCTGTAGTATAGTTTATAGTCTGGTTTATTGAATAGTTTATAGTCTGGACAATAGCCTAGTCTATAGTATGGCCTATTGTCTAGTCTTTAGTCTACTCCTTAGTCTGGTTTATATTCTAGTCTATAATCTGGACTGTAGTGTAGCCTATATTCTAGCCCATAGTCTATATTCTACAGTTTATCATATAGTCTACACGTGTCTATAGTATGATCTAAAAGCTCGTCTAGTGTCTAGGCTATAGGCTGGTCTGTAACCTGAACTATAGACTAATCTGAACTAAATATATTCGGGACTACAAGCTTGTGTATAATCTTGTCCATTTGCTAGTCAAAAGTCTGGTTTGGTTTTCTTCAAAAGAGTTACAAAATGTCAGACAATTGCTTATTAAATAAATGAATAAATTAAATTTTGATTACAAATTATTATTGCAATTAAATTTAGCATATTACAATTACAATACTAAATACCATATTTATGCATGGTTGCATTTTAAATATTACTAAATTAAATTAAAGAAAAAAAAACTTTCTCCTTTTTGCATATAAACCTAATATTTACAAAACCATATATTAAATGTTTATAAATAGACAACAAAAATTTTTATGGATTTTTACATAAATATAATAAAAAAATTTTTTGGCAACCGAACAAAATCTCTCTCACAGCAATATTGACAAGTAGGTTTTTTAAAACCATGTAAGATTCTCTTTTCCTGTCTAGCTGTCTCTATTTTTACTCTTCTGTAATATTGACAGTTTTTTATTTAAAAAAAACTTACATAAATCTGAACTAAAACAAAAACGGAAATACAGTAGTTTTTAAAAATTTGTAATACATAAATCTTTTTTAAAAAAAGGAAACCGAGTGCAACCAGCAGACAATACAAATTGAAATAAATGTCATTTAGACATTTTATTAATGAGACCAGAGAGTGAGTGTTAATGATAATAATGACACTTGTTAAGACAGTCATACTGTCTGTCTATCCATAGACAATGCGGGTATTAGTTTTTTAATACAAAATTTATATTTTTGCAAAATTAAATAGACAGCCCAGACAGACAGACAAATCATGGACGGTTAGTAATGAAAATTTTTGATAAATTGTTATTGCCAATTATTGTTTTCATCTATGTTTTGTTTGAAAATCTGTTTAAATATATTGTTTTCTTCTTTTTTTTCAAATTTAATGCGCATTTTGTATGAAAACAAAAAACAAAACACTTGTCAAGAATTTTGTAAATAGTCAGAGATTTAAAAATGTACGGTTTTTTACCCAAATTACTAATTATAATAAACTAAACATGTCTAAGTTTATAGAGCTATTTACACTTTACTTACTAACTAAACACTTTAAAATTTATTTTTTTAAAAAATAGTAATATTTATAAATTAATCTAGATATTTTTAATTGTTTTAACAGACATAATTATGAAATATTTATAATAATTATTAATAAATTTTTCATAATTTTCCTAAATCTTACTAAATTAAGTAGTTTTTAAGGAATCATTCCTAAATTTAAATTGTTTTTTTTTAATTTCCAAACACAAAATGTGTTTTTATACGTTTTTTAATGGTTTTAAAAAACTATTTGGCATCACTGTTATTTGGCAATTCTCATGCTCTCTCCCTCTCTGTATCTCTTTCGCTTTTTTGGTAAAAACTAGTGTTGTAAAGTTGTTCAATAAAACAGTATTAGTAATTTTGGAAGACATATCCGAGTTTAAGGATTAACAGAATGGATTAGTCTGGGCATTAGACTGTACTAAAGGCTAGACTATAGACTGAGCTATAGACTGAGCTAAAGACTGAAATATAGACTGAGCTAGAGACTAGACTATCGACTGTGTTACAGACTAGACTATAGACTGACCTTTAGACTGTAGTTCAGACCATAATTTGATCTATAGTCTTGACTACAGACTGGACTATTGACTGGGATATAGTAAGGTATATAGTTTGGACTATAGTCTAGACTTTAGTTTGGATTATAGTCTGTACTATAGATTGGGCTATAGTCTTCACTATAGAATTTGATATAATCTATACAATCAATGCACTATATACTAGAGGCAGTACTATAACCTGGACTTTAAACTGGAATATATTCTTCACTTTAGCTTGGCTATAGGATCTGTACTAAAATCTTATGCTGGACTAAAGACTGGACTATTGTCTGGATTAAAGTCTTGAATTTAATTTGGACTATAATCTTGACTTTAGACTATAATCTGAACTGTAAACTGACCTATAGTCTGAAGCATTAAATGGGATATGGAATGGACTCTAAAATGGGATATAATATGGATTAAACTCTGTGCTATAGTAGACTACAGAATGATTTGTAGTTTAGACTTTTAGCCTGGACTTTAAACTAGACTTTAGACTTTACTGTAGTCTTGACTATATACTGTTATAGATTCCTGATTTTAGACTGCATTATGGTATGCTATAGATTAAGCTACAGTCTAGACTACATTATAGAATATAATCTATACTATAGACTAGACTACAGTCTAGACTATAGACTGGTCTACAATCTAGACTATAGACTAAACTACAGTCCAGGCTACTCAATAGAATACAATCTAGATTACAGACCAGACTACATTCTAGACAGTCTAGATATAGACTAGACTGCGGTGTAGACTATAGACAACAGTCTAGACTATAGACAACTGTCTAAAATGAGCTATGTCTACACTAGACTAGACTACAGTCTAGACCATAGACTAGACTACAGACTAGGCTACAGACGGGACAACAGTCTAGACTATAGACTAAACTACGTTCTAGACTATAGACTAAACTACAGTCTAGACTATAGACTAAACTACAGTCTAGACTATAGACTAAACTACAGTCTATACTATAAACTAGACTACACCGGACTACATTCTAGACTATAAACAAAGCTACAGTCTAGACTGAAGAATAGAATACAATCTAGTCTATAGACTTGACTACAGTCTAAGCTATAGACCGGACTACAGTCTAGACTATAGACTGGAATACAGTCTAGACTATAGACTGAACTACAGTCTAGACTGTAGACTACACTCTAGATTGTAGACTGGATTACAGTCTAGACTATCGACTGGACTACAGTCTAGACTATAGACTTGATTACAGTCTAGACTATAGACTGTACTACAGTCTAGACTATAGACTGTACTACAGTCTAAACTATAGACTAGACTACAGTCTAAACTATAGACTAGACTACAGTCTAAACTATAGACTAGACTACAGTCTAGCCTATAGACTGGACAATAGTCTAGCCTATAGACTGGACTACAGTCTAGACTATAGACTGGACTACAGTCTAGACTATTAACTGGACTACAGTCTAGACTATAGACTGGACTACAATCTAGACTATAGACTGGACTACAATCTAGACTATAGACTGGACTATAATGTAGCCTACAGACTGGACTACAGTCTAGACTATAGACTGGACTAGTCTAGACTTTAGACTAGACTACACTTTAGACTATTAACTACAGTCTAGACTATAGACTATAAACTAGACTACAGTCTGGACTATAGACTAGACTACAGTCTAGACAGTGTTATGTCTAGACTAGATTATAGCCTAGGTTAAAGTCTAGACTATAGACTGGAATATAGACTAGACTACAGTCTGGGCTATAGACTAGACTACCGTCTACTACTAGACTACAGCCTAAAATATAGACTAGACTACAGCCTAGACTATAGACTAGACTACAGCCTAGACTATAGACTAGACTACAGCCTAGACTAGACTACGGTCTACTACTAGACTACAGCCTAAAATATAGACTAGACTACAGCCTAGACTATAGACTAGACTACAGCCTAGACTATAGACTAGACTACAGCCTAGACTATAGACTAGACTACAGCCTAGACTATAGACTAGACTACAGCCTAGACTATAGACTAGACTACATTCTAGACTATGGACTAGACTACATTGTAAACTATACAGTCTAAACTATAGACTAGACTACATTCTAGACTATAGATTAGACTGGACTACAGACTAGACTAAAGTTTAAACTATGGAGTAGACTAGTCTTTGGACTATAGACTGGACTACAGTTTAGACTATAGTCTGTCTATACTATAGAAACAATTTTTAAATATTTTTTAGGAAATCTTAAATATTTCTTTTTATAAACAGTAATTTTTCACTTATTTCTTAAAAAAATGTTCTTTCTGTAAAACTTTTAAAAATGCTTCATTTCACTTAAAATTTTAATTTTTTATGATTTTTTTATAAATTCGGACAGAAATCATTTTTTTTATAATTAAAAAAAAATAATTTTTATTTTCCGAAAAAATCTTTTTTATTTAATATTTAAATTGTTTAGGAGTTTTTTTATAATTTTGTTTAATTTTTGCTAAAATTTTTTTCTAATTTTTCCAAAATGTTGATATGTTTTATAAATTTGTAGAAAAAATATTTTTGTTCTTTTTTAAAATTTTAAAAATTTTTATATATATTTTTTAAAAAAATTAATTTAGAAATATTGTTTTTTTTTAAATTTTCATTTAAAAAATTATTTTTTTTATAAGTTTTTATAAAGTTTTATACAAATTTGTTCATTATTCTTTTTTATAGTTATTATTTTTTTATTTTTTAAACAATTTCTTTAATTATTGTTTTTATTTTTAATTTTTGCTAATTATTTCCAGCCACTTAAATCCTTAAATTCATTAATTAGTATTTAAATTTATTTTTTAAAAAACAACTTTTGCACAAATTCTTCTTTACACCCACATATTTGAGGCACTAATATTACAATTTAAATATTATTTAATTTAATTATTTAATATTTTTTTCTTTATATTTAGAAAAAAAAAAACTAAAAACACACATTTTACGTACTTTCGAAAAAATAAAAAAAATCACAATAAATGTCTGACTGATCTTTTCAATTAAGAATTTAACTTAAAAAAAATGTCAGACTTATTAACACGTTGTACTATGATAAACAACTGAAATCATCTATAGCTTTAGCGTAAGAATATATATTTATAAATTGTATATCACATAGAGAAAACACAAACAATAATATAAAGATAGAGTTGATAGATGATCTCGTCGTGTAATGTGTATGATCAGAGTCAGAGATAGAGATAGAATAAATAGTTAACTTCCAGCATATTTGTATGTAAAACAACCGGTATGTTTACGAGTAAGTGATAGTTTAAGTATGTTGATTGTTTGTACTCCCAGTAAGTCAGCTAGCGAGATTAAACGATCACTCAACGAAAGTTGTAGCGAGATTTTAAATGCTCTCACACAAAATGCTATGCAGCAGAGAGGGAAAAACTAAACACAAATCTACAGTTTTAGCCTGTCAAATCACAGTTTGATATATAGTAATAAAGTTTCTTGAAGAAACTGTCCTCATTCCCCATTAATCGCTTCTTTGTCCTTCTTCCCCCATTAAACGCTTCCTTGCTATAACTATTTATGTAATTGGCAACACTTTCTTTCTCATTAAACATCTCTCTCACATACAACAGAGAATATATTGGCAATTTCTTTGCTCTAACAACTTGGCAGCACTTTTTAAAAGATAACGGTAAGCCAACAGTGTTGTCTATTGAGTGCTTTTTTGAAATTATTTTTTATAAACTTTGGTATTGTTTATAAACTGTGACTCTACTAAATATTGTAATTTTTATTTAACATATTTTTTGCATAGAGATAAATATTTTATATATGTAAACAATCGGTTGTTAATAGTTTAAAAGTTTAAAGCATTAATATATAGCTTATCAATAAGGTATTTGCATTCTCTATATTAATTAATTAATTTCTATATTAATTAATTATTGATTTGTAACCTAAACTACATGTTGTACTATCTACCACTTGGTATAAGTAATTATACAGGAATTTTGTAAAGAAAACATTTAAATTTGACTGGAAAGTCGTTCTATAAAATATTCAAGAATTTATAAAATTTATTAATTTTTTTTAAATTAAAACGTTACAAGTGATATATAAGCAATTTTCATGTTGAATTCTAAATAGACAATACTATAGTAAAGATTATAGACTAGACCATAATTAAGAGTATGAAACCTGCTATACGATCTGGACTACATACTTGTCATAGTCCAAACTACAGACTATACTATAGTGGAGACAAAAGACTATACCCCAGAGTAGAGACAGGACTATAGTCCAGACTACAAAATTGATTGTTGAGCAGTGCAGAATATGAACTAGACTTTAGACTATACTATATACTAGACAATAGACTAGACTATAGATCAGGCTATAGATCAGGCTATAGACTAAACTATAGCCTAGACTATAGACTAGACTATAGACTAGACTATAGACTAGACTATAGACTAGACTATAGACTAGACTATAGACTAGACTATAGACTAGACTATAGACTAGACTATAGACTAGACTATAGACTAGACTATAGACTAGACTATAGACTAGACTATAGACTAGACTATAGACTAGACTATAGACTAGACTATAGACTAGACTATAGACTAGACTATAGACTAGACTATAGACTAGACTATAGACTAGACTATAGACTAGACTATAGACTAGACTATAGACTAGACTATAGACTAGACTATAGACTAGACTATAGACTAGACTATAGACTAGACTATAGACTAGACTATAGACTAGACTATAGACTAGACTATAGACTAGACTATAGACTAGACTATAGACTAGACTATAGACTAGACTATAGACTAGACTATAGACTAGACTATAGACTAGACTATAGACTAGACTATAGACTAGACTATAGACTAGACTAGACTAGACTTAGACTAGACTATAGATAGACTATAGGCCTAGACTATAGACTAGGACTATAGACTAGACTAGGCTATGGCTAGACATAGATTTAGACTAGGACTATAGCCTAGATACTAGCTAGACCTAGACTATAGACTAGGACTATAGACTAGACTATAGACTAGGACTAGACTAGACTATAGGACTAGACTATGACTATAGGACTAGGACTATAGAGCTAGACTATAGGGACTAGACTATCGACTAGACTATAGACTAGACTATAGACTAGGACTATAGACTAGACTATAGACTAGACTATAGACTAGACTAAGACTAGACTATAGACTAGACTATAGACTAGACTATAGACTAGACTATAGACGAGACTATAGACTAGGACTATAGACTAGACTATAGACTAGACTATAGACTAGACTAGAGACTAGACTATAGACTAGGACTATAGACTAGACTATAGACTAGACTATAGGACTAGACTATAGACTAGACGATAGACTAGCTATAGGACTAGACTATAGACTAGCCTAAGGACTAGACTATAGACTACTAGACTAGACTATAGACTAGACTATAGACTAGACTATAGACTAGACTATAGACTAGACTATAGACTAGACTATAGACTAGACTATAGACTAGACTATAGACTAGACTATAGACTATAGACTAGACTATAGACTAGACTATAGACTAGACTATAGACTAGACTATAGACTAGACTATAGACTAGACTATAGACTAGACTATAGACTAGACTATAGACTAGACTATAGACTAGACTATAGACTAGACTATAGACTAGACTATAGACTAGACTATAGACTAGACTATAGACTAGACTATAGACTAGACTATAGACTATAGACTAGACTATAGACTAGACTATAGACTACACTATAGACTAGACTATAGACTAGACTATAGACTAGACTATAGACTAGACTATAGACTATAGACTAGACTATAGACTAGACTATAGACTAGACTATAGCCTTGATCAGTTTGACCCCACTGTACAATGTTAAGCATAAATGGAAATTCTATATAAAGTAGAGAACTAGAATTGACGTTAGAAAAGCGATTACCATTTCATTCTGCAATTAAATTGAGCGTCATTAAAGCCCAACACCCTCCCACATTGACCAACACTTTGTGAAGCATTAACGAAACAAAGGCCTTCAAAAGCGGCGAAAATAGTGTTCATAAGTACGTACACGAATGATTACACTATGCATGTTGCTCATAATCATATTATGCTAAATACTTACAGTGTGCTGCACACACAAGTTAATTTACAACAATACAACAGTTTTTTGCTATTTAAATTCTTCCGCATTTAGTATTTTTTATGTTAAATTGTTTCTTATTGTTGTTGTTGTAGTTAGTTTTTAAATAATTTTTCATTAATGTAAAGAAAAAAAGAAAAAAGGGGACACCAAACCAGAACATGTTACCAAAACAAGAAATACACAAAAATAACTGTAAGAATAAAAGTATAAAAATATAGGTCAACAATAATAACAACGAAAAACACAAGAGAGGCTTTAACACTCGTAGACTTAAAAAATACTCTCTTTTAAGCTGGACTTGTAAAGTTCTTAAATTGTTTAAGTTTTGAAAATTTACTGTTAACATTACTCATTCAATTTTACTACTTTTTTTTACACAAAGTTTAATACAGTTTTTAATTATTAATAATAATTTTTAGCAATAAATTAAAATAATAAATTTAATTTACATTGTTTTACAAAATTTTCTCATCAGTTTAATAAGGAAATTTGTGAATTTGTTTGAAAAATGAAAACAATGTAAATAATTAGAGTTTGGAACAGATTTCAAGAACAGATTTCTAGTCTATAGTCTAGTCTATAGTCTAGTCTATAGTCTAGTCTAGTCTATAGTCTAGTCTATAGTCTAGTCTATAGTCTAGTCTATAGTCTAGTCTATAGTCTAGTCTATAGTCTAGTCTATAGTCTAGTCTATAGTCTAGTCTATAGTCTAGTCTATAGTCTAGTCTATAGTCTAGTCTATAGTCTAGTCTATAGTCTAGTCTATAGTCTAGTCTATAGTCTAGTCTATAGTCTAGTCTATAGTCTAGTCTATAGTCTAGTCTATAGTCTAGTCTATAGTCTAGTCTATAGTCTAGTCTATAGTCTAGTCTATAGTCTTGTCTATAGTCTAGTCTATAGTCTAGTCTATAGTCTAGTCTATAGTCTAGTCTATAGTCTAGTCTATAGTCTAGTCTATAGTCTAGTCTACAGTCTAGTCTATAGTCTAGTCTATAGTCTAGTCTATAGTCTAGTCTATAGTCTAGTCTATAGTCTAGTCTATAGTCTAGTCTATAGTCTAGTCTATAGTCTAGTCTATAGTCTAGTCTATAGTCTAGTCTATAGTCTAGTCTATAGTCTAGTCTATAGTCTAGTCTATATTTAATAGTTTAGTCTATAGTGTATTTCATAGTGCAGTCTATTCTCTGTTATATAGTCTAGCGTATATTCTAATATATAGTCCAATGTATAGTCTAGCCTATAACTTTGAATTAATACCGCAAAAAATTACATTAAGACTTATTATTGTTAAATGTTATTGAAACAACAACTAGTTCTAATCTGAGCTTTTAGTTTTAATATTTTGACCTTTATGCGTAGTACAGGGTTGTGTTGTCAGATCACAGGGAAGAAACACAATTAATTTAAAGTGATCATTAGCTGGCTGAAATATTGAAGTTGTTTAATTTGAAATAATAGTTCTTATTTGTATTAGAAAAAGCTTCTATTCAGCTAGCTGAATAGTTTAGGTTCTTATTTTAGTATAAAAATTCAACTTAAGTTATTAAAATTTTGTTATTTTCCTAATTCAGCTAGCTGAATAAGGTGAAATAATGGAACATTTTAAAACTGAGAATTTTTACCTTTAGTATAGTACTAAAAACTACAATTCAGCTAGCTGAATTGGTTAAAAACGTATAATTTATATGTAATAAGTCTAAAATTATATCAATATTAAAAATTTTACCTAATTCAGCTAGCTGAATTTAGAGAAAATATTGAAAATGTTACATTTGGAATATTTTCCTTTAGTTGTGCTATAGAAAACTGCTATTCAGCTAGCTGAATAGTTATAATTTTGTTTAAATATTAAAAAATTAATGAAAAAAATTTGATAATGTTAGATTTTTTCTAATTCAGCTAGCTGAATAATGGGAAAATATTGTTAAGTTTTAGTTAAATTGGTTCAACTTAATTGTTATTCTAAAAAACTACCATTCAGCTAGCTGAATACGCAAAATTTTGATTTTCAGCCAGCTGAATAGTTATAGTTTTGTTAAAATATTGAAAATTAAATGAAAATGGCTTAAAAATTTTAGTTTTTTCCTAATTCAGCTAGCTGAATAATGGAAAAATGTTGAAATGAGTTTATTAACATATATTAACTTAATTATGTTTCTATTCAGCTAGCTGAATAAGAAAAATTTTAACTTTTTTACACAAATTTTTAAGGAAAAATTTGGTAAAATTACTTTGTTAAACTTTATATGTATTTGCTTTTACGTGCTTTTTCTTAAACAAAAATTGTCCAATTTCTTAATTTGGACAACAACTGCAAGAAGTTGTTGTTTTTGTTTCTTTTTGTTAATTTAACAGGAAAATCAAGAAATTTCACTTTATTTACGATACAAGGTTAATGTTAATAAACAAACTAGTATGTATAAGGCAAACAAATGTAAAAAAAATAAACAAAAATATAATAAAAACAACAAAAAAAGAAAAAAAGAAATTTTAAGTTTTACATTTCAACAAAACATCTGGCTACTTTTGCAGCTAAAAGAAAATTACAAAAACAAATGAACTTAAATGGAAATAAAAACAAAAAATTTGTGTAAACTTAAACAAATTTGTTAACTTAGTGTGTGAGTGAGTGTGTGTATGTAAGAGAGAGAGACAGGAAGTGTAAGTTTGAGTGAGTGTATGGTTTAAGTGCATTTTAAGTAGACAAACTGCATTTACAACAAAATTTACCCAAAAACAAAGAGGGCAAACTGAAAAGTACTTTTTTGTTGGAAATAAGCAATTCTGTTTTAATTTTTTAATACCTTTTCATGCCAACTTCGTTTTCTTTTAAGAAAAGTGGCTTATTTATGTTAAAACTTTGTTTTTCATACAAGTTTTCTTTTCTTATTTGTTAAATAAAATATTACAAATTCTTAACAATATTTCCCTTTTAGTTTTCCATTTTTTTTATACTAAAATTACATTTTTTTTATTATTTCTTTTCAGATTTCTTTTTCTTAATCATTCTTAAGAATTACAAAACAGAAGAGAAAAAAAAGCAAAATTTTTCTAAACAAATTATGTCACGTTCAGTTTTGCTTGTAATTCATTTCATACTTTGATTAACATACAATACAATTATTAAGGTCACTGACACTGAGAATCTAACTAAGAGGAAAATGAAAGGCCTTACTCAAGCTAATAATCATGTATCTTAATAGTCATCAGCATCATCATCATTATCATTCTACACGAAACATTAATGAAACGGAATTTGTAAGTTAAACTTTTCTTTATAATAATGTAGTATATTTTTATTATAATTATTCTATTTATTACTTTTAATTTTTCTTTGCTTCCAAATTTGTTTACTTATTTTTCTTACCCACTGTAATTTTTATATAATTTTATTGAGTACATTTGCAATACTTGCCATTAATCTGTTGTAATTACAAAGGTAAACAAACAAATGACAATAGCAACAACAAAAATTTAATTTTTGTTTACATTGATATTTTACGTAAATGGGGACAGACAGTGTGTAAAGAAATGCAATTAAAAAAAGTATGGAAAATCAGGGAAATTTTCAATTGAAACGAAAGACCATAGAAGCTGTTGTAGATGTCTGCACTATAGTAGTCTATAATCTGGACTATAGTTTATAGTCAGGACTATACTTTAGTCTCTAGTCTGGACTATAGTTTAGTCTATAGTTTGGACTATAGTTTAGTCTATAGTCTGGACTGTAGTTTACTCTATAGTCTGGACTATAGTTTAGCCTATAGTCTGGACTATAGTTTAGTCTATAGGCTGGACTATAATTTAGTCCATAGTCTGGACTATAGTTTATTCTATAGACTGGACTATAATTTAGTCCATAGTCTAGTCTATAGTCTGGACTACAGTTTAGTCTATAGTCTGGACCATAGTTTTGTCTATAGCCTGGATCTTAGTTTAGTCCATAGTCTGGACTATAGTTTAGTCTATAGTCTGGGCTATAGTTTAGTCTCTAATCTGCACTATAGTTTACCCTATAGTCTGCACAATAGATTAATCCATAGTCTCTGCTATAGATTAGGTTATATTCTGAATTATATGTTAGTCTAAATTATAGTTTAGTCTATAATCTGTACTATAGTTTAGTCTATAGTCTGGACGATAGTTTAGTCTATAGTCTGGACTATAGTCTGGACTATAGTTTAGACTATAGTCTTTACTGTAGTTTAGTCTATACTCTGGACTATAGTTTAGTCCATCGTCTGGAATATAGTTTAGTCTATAATCTGTACTATAGATTGGTCTATAGTCTGGACTATGTCTGGACTATAGTTTAGTATGGACTATAATTTAGTCTGGTCTATAGTTTAGCCTGCAGTTGGGACTATAGTTTGGACTTTAGTATAGACTATAGTGTGGACTTTAGTATAGACTATAGTTTGGACTTTAGTATAGACTATAGTCCGGACTATAATATAGACTATAGTGTGGACTATCGTATAGACTATAGTCTGGACTATAGTATAGACAATAGTCTGGACTATAGTATAGGCTATAGTCTGGACTATAGTATAGACTATAGTCTGGACTATAGTATAGACTATAGTCTGGACTATAGTATAGACTATAGTCTGGACTATAGTATAGACTATAGTCTGGACTATAGTATAGACTATAGTCTGGACTATAGTATAGACTATAGTCTGGACCATAGTATAGACTATAGTCTTGACTGTAGTATAGACTTGACTATAGTATGGACTATAGTATCGGCTATAGTCTGGACTATAGTATAGACTATAGTCTGGACTATAGTATAGACTATAGTCTGGACTATAGTATAGACTATATAGTCTGGACTATAGTATAGACTATATAGTCTGGACTATAGTATAGACTATAGTCTTGACTATAGTATAGACTATAGTCTGGACTAAAGTACGGATTATAGTATTGAATATAGTCTGGACTATAGTATATACTATAGTTTGGACTTTAGTATAGACTATAGTCCGGATTATAGTATAGACTATAGTGTGGACTATAGTATAGACTATAGTGTGGACTATAGCATAGACTATAGTCTGGACAATTGTATAGACTATAGTCTGGACTATAGTTTAGTCTATAATCTAAACAATAGTTTAGTCGGGGCTATAGACTAGTATATAGTCTGGACTTTAATCTAGTTTATAGTCTAGTCTATAGTTTAGTCTATAGTCTGGACCATAGTTTACTCTATAATAATGTCTGTGGCCAAATCTTTATTCTGCATTGTATGCACTGCATGGTCTATCGTCTAGACATTAGTGTATTCCATCATCACTTTAAAAAACTGTAATTAATGAACCAATAATTGTGACAATTAAAGTCTTGTTAAATGTAAAACTGCTCAAAACATTAATTAAATTAAAATGTATAAGTTTTATTACAAAATAATTAAAACATCATTACATTAATAAGAATTACAACAATCAATTTGTGGTTATGACGTTGAACGCAACACGTCGCTATTGTGGTTAAACACCCTTAAAATAAAATGTCATTTAACAGAAAAAAACATCAAAAAAAAAAAGTAAGGAAAACTGAGTACAAAAACTCTCATAATGATAGAAATAATCAATCAAAATCTATAATTACTCTCGCATGAATCGAGCAAAGCATACAAACATTATGTTTTTTTTTTCTTACTCTCCCTCCCAATGGAAAATGTTGAAAATTGATGTGTAAAACTTTTAGATGAACAAAACAACAAGAAATTTAATGTTAATAAACTTGTCTTTTTTGTTGTTGTTGTTGTTGTTCAACCATACATGAATGAACTTTAAACAAATTTAAAAGAAATAAAATAAAAACTAAACCAGAAAAGCACAAGAAATAAACCAAATAATAGTAAATGAAGAAAGCACGCGAGTTTTGTTGAAATGCGCAGGTGTAAAGTGGGTCATATCATCGTTATCTCCATCATCTTCATAAAAATAACAAGACTCTACAACTTTAACACTCTACACTCCACTTTAAAACCAAACCAAACAAATACTTTAAACCCCTCAAAAAAAAAAATTGCAACAAAATACATTTAAACTCTATTAATAAAATTAAGAAAACACAAACAACAATAATTTTAACAATTTTAAACCACTTTTATCTATAAATCTTTAACAAATTTAATTAAGTTTTAAATTTTTAAATGACTTTTTAAGGTTTTAAGGTTTTTAGTTTTTTAGTTTTTATTTTTCAAAGTTTTGTAATCAACAAACCTCAATTTTTTTTATGCAATTTTTTATTCAGTTTATTATTTCGGTATTTGTAGTTTTTTTATGCTTTTTTGGCACTGACCCTGTGCTATATGTATGAGATAAATTTATTATATTGTAAAATTTTAGGTTTTTATTATTATTATTTTTTTTTTCTTTAAAGCAGAAATTAATTATGTATGTGTATTTTTAATTTTTTTAAATATTTACACATCATATTGATCAATTTAAAAAAAAAACAAAAATATTGTGTTTTTTTTTTCGAGGCGGATGTTGTAACCTAAAAAATGCTGTAAAAAGAAATTTGCCGTAAAATCGTTAAACCAAAATGATGTTCATTTATATGTAACGGTTTTAGGCAGAGTGGCAATAACAACAAAAAATTATTATGAAGTAATTTTTATATAGGTTGTTTAAAGTTGCCAGACAGGTTGACTGCTGCTGCTGCTGCTATAAATAAGCCAAATTAAATTTCTAAAAACTATAAACTGGGGCATAGTTTATAGACTAGATTATAGGCCAGATTATAGGCTAAAATTTAGTTTCGGCTAAAGTCTAGACTATAGTCCAGACTTCGGTCTAGACATTACTTCATTCTATAGTCCATACCATGAACTAGAATATAGTCTGGACTATAGTTTAGTTTATAATCTGGACTATAATTTAGTCTATAGCCGGACTATAGTCTATAGTATGGGCTATAGTTTAGTTTATAAACTGGACTATAGTTTAGCCTATGGCCTGGACTATAACTCATTCTATAGTCTGGACTATAGTTTAGTCTATAGTCAGGATTATAGTTTAGCCCATAGTCTGGGCTATTGTTTAGTCTATAGTTTAGTCTATAGTCTGGACCATGGTTTAGTCTATTGTCTGGACTATAGTTTAGCCTATGGTCTGGACTATAGTCTGGATTATAGTTTAGTCCATAGTCTGGACCATGGTTTAGTCTATAGTCTGGACTATAGTTTAGCCTATGGTCTGGACAATAGCTCATTATATAGACTGGACTATAGCTTTGTCTAAAGTCTGGATTATTGTCTAGTCTATAGTCTGGATTATAGTTTAGTCTATAGTCTGGACTATAGTTTAGTCTGCAGTCTGGACTATAGTTTAGTCTATAGTCTGGACTATAGTTTAATCTATAGTCTGGACTATAGTTTAATCTATAGTCTGGACTATAGTTTAATCTATAGTCTGGACTATAGATTAGTCTTTAGTCTGGAATATAGTTTAGTCTATAGTCGGGACTACAGTTTAGTCTATAGTCTGGACAATAGTTTGGTCTACAGTCGGGACTATAGTTTTTTCTATAGACTGCGCTATAGTTTAGTATAGTCTGGACTATAGTTTAATCTATAGTCTAGACTATAGTTTAGTCTATATTCTGGACCATAGTTTAGTCTATAGTCTGGACTATAGTTTAGTCTATAGTCTGGACTATAGCTTAGTATATATTCTGGACAATAGTTAGGTCTACAGTCCGGACTATAGTTTAGTCTATAGTCTGGACAATAGTTTGGTCTACAGTCTGGACTATAGTTAGGTGTATAGTGTGGACAATAGTTTGGTCTACAGTCTGGACTATAGTTTAGTCTATAGTCGGGACTACAGTTTATTCTATAGTCTGGACAATAGTTTGGTCTACAGTCTGGACTATAGTTTTGTCTATAGACTGCGCTATAGTTTAGTATATAGTCTGGACTATAGTTTAATCTATAGTCTAGACTATAGTTTAGTCTATGTTCTGGACCATAGTTTAGTCTATAGTCTGGACTATAGTTTAGTCTATAGTCTGGACTATAGATCAGTCTATAGTCTGGACAATAGTTAGGTCTACAGTCTGGACTATAGTTTAGTCTATAGTCTGGACAATAGTTTGGTCTACAGTCTGGACTATAGTTTAGTCTATAGTCTGGACCATAGTTTAGTCTATAGTCTGGACTATAGCTTAGTCTATAGTCTGGACTATAGCTTAGTCTATAGTCTGGACAATAGTTAGGTCTACAGTCTGGACTATAGTTTAGTCTATAGTCTGGACAATAGTTTGGTCTACAGTCTGGACTATAGTTTAGTCTATAGTCTGGAACATAGTTTAGTCTATAGTCTGGACTATTGTTTGGTCTATAGTCTGGACTATAGCTTAGTCTATAGTCTGGACAATAGTTAGGTCTACAGTCTGGACTATAGTTTAGTCTATAGACTGGACAATAGTTTGGTCTACAGTCTGGACTATAGTTTTGTCTATAGTCTGGACTATAGTTTAGTCTATTGTCTTGGCTATAGTTAGTCTATAGTCTGGACTATAGTTTAGAATATAGTCTGGACTATAGATTAGTCTGTAGACTGGGCTACAGTTTAGTCTATAGTCTGGACTATAGTTTAGTCAATAGTCTGGACTATAGTTTAGTCTATAGACTGGACTATAGTTTAGTTATTAGTCTGGACTATAGTTTAGTCTATAGACTGGACTATAGTCTAGTTAGACTTTAGTCTAGTTAGACTAAAGTCTAGTTTGTAGTCTAAAGTATAGTCTTATAGTTCAAACTATATTCCAGTCTATAGTTTAGTTTATAATCTAGACTATAGTATAGTGTATAGTCTGGAATATAGTCTAGTTTATTCTGGACTATATTCTAATCTAAAGTCTGGACTATAATCTGGTTCATATTCTGAACTTAAGACTAATCTATAGTTTGGACTATAGTCTACTACATAGTCTGGACTATAGTTTAGTCCATAGTCTAGTCTATAATCTAGTGTATGACTAGCCTATAGTCTGGTCTATAGTCTAGCTCATTATGTGGACTATAGTCTAATCTATAGTTTGGGTTATTGTCTAATCTATGGTCTAGACTATAGTCAAGCCTAGTCTTTAGTTCGAACCATAGTCAAGTCTAGTCTTTAGTGTTGACTATAGTCCAGTCTGATTAAACTTTAAATGAGATTCAAAATTCACTAATTTAAGAATAATTTTTTAATAACTTTAAGGTACATATTTGCCTATCGAATTGTTTGTTCAAAAAAAAAATATTTATGTTAATTAAATGAATTTATTCATAGCATCAATGAAAACTTTATTTAAATTAACAAATAGTTAGAACGTTTTTTTTACTGAATTTAAGCAAAAGTCTATAAAGTTTATTTAAGTCTTTTAAAAGATGAATTTTAAGGCTTTCTATTTAATATTTATTTAGTCATTAAAATGATTATAATAAATTTCACGTGAATTAATAAAGAAAAATTAAAGCAATTTAAGGAATGTTAAGAGCGAAGCAGATTTTTATGAATAAAATTATTTTATTTTTTTTTTTGACTGAAATGTATTACAAAATCATAAAATAAAATGAGATATTTTTTGGATTTTTGCTTTAAAACATATTACAAATTTAGCAAATATTTACAATAGTTTTTTAAAAAAAAAAAAAAAGATGAAATAAAAGCAACAACAACAACAAAAACAAATAACTACAGAGAAATATTTATTAATAATAATAATAATATTTGCCTTAACACAGACATAAGCAGTTTTGAATATCACTAAAGTTGATGAAGATGAGAGTGTAAGAGGAATTTTAAGATGAAATCATACAAAATGCAAAATTTTTTTAAATTGTATTAGAAATTTATGAATAAAACCGACCACAAATTTTTAGAGAAATATTAAATAATACGCATGTTTAGTATAAATATTTGTAAATGAATTCATAATTTTTTTTGGGTTTTGAGTTGATGTGTCTGTTTAAAAGTTGATTTAAATAATTTGCACTTTTGTGAAGAAAAAAAAAGAGCCAAAAACAACAAAGAAATATGGGATTTCACACCAGTTTAGGTTTAAGTTATGAAATGCTGTGGATTTTTTGTTGCTGTTGGAATGCTTTGTTAAAGTCTCCAAAAGTTTTGTTTAGCAAAACTTTTAAGTAAAAGTTTTTTTTTATAGATCTGAGATAGGCACTTGTTAATAATAAACCTGTTTTTTTGGAAACTATTTAAGAAAAAATTTATTATAAAATATTGAAAACGAAAGTTTACAGAACTAAATTTAAATATTTTTCCAAAAAAAAGACTTACCCCCTTATTCACGAACAAAATTTTTATTGTATAAACAGTTTATAAATTAGATTTTGTATGGAAATATTGTTTTATAAACCTTTTATAAAATAAAAATGTTGTTTGTGAATAAGGGGGTTAAACTAATAATAAATTTAAAAAACTATAAACTTTACCATTAATAAAAGTTTTTCATTTTAACTCTAATATGGCAACTCTGCTTTAATGTTTACATTTTTGTATTGCACTGCTGCATTTAGCATGTCAAAATGACAAGCAACAAAACTAACAAAGAAACGATAACAAGAAAAAAATGTAAACAAAGACTGAAGTTTGCTAAAATAGCATAAAACTCAAAGTACAAAGTTTATAATTTAGGAAAAAAACAAAAAAATTATAAATAAATTATAATAAAATTGTAATTTTTGCTAACATTTTTAATTAATTTCCTAAAAAAAATGTAGTTTAAATGTTGCAAAATTTATCTCAAGACCTTGAACTAATAGTCGTATGCAAAAAAATCACCATAAATCTTTTGTAACCCAAATGCATTTAAAAAGCGTTTTTTAAATGTTCGCTTTACACACTTTTCTTAAAAGTTTTTATGTCAAGTTTAAGCGTAAATTTATTTCAACGCTCTCAAAATTAAGTCTATAAACTAAAAAATAATTTAATTTATTTTATAAACTTTAAAAACAAACTTAAAACCTCTTTTTTGACTAAATTAACAAAAGTGTTACATGAATTTTGATTTTATTCCAAATTTCTTACAGTTTTGTAAAGCTGACATTATAAGCTTTCAGATGATGTATAATATAGCAAACTTATTTCTCACCCAGTAACGAAAACCAACCTTATTTAAATAAAAACTCGTAACTGATATATTTTTTTTTCTTAATTTAACCAAAATCTTTCATAAATCGTCTTTTTACTAAAAAATATCATGCATTTTTTAAAAGTTAACACAATTTCCTTTACAACGGTATATAATATGTCAATTTTGACATTTCCAAACGTCAAATTTATGCTTTCAAACTCGACCTTTTGTTCCAAAAAAATAAAACTTATTTAAAAACTAGTTTTTACTATTTTGCTTAAAGTATTCTATGATTTATTTATTTTTTCATAGTGTTATATATTTTTGGAAAGAAGTCACAATTTACTTTTAAATGATATATAATTTGCTAAACTTAGCTTTTACTTGTGTCTAATTAAAGCTTTCGCAATTTACAACTCAAAAAATGGTAAAAAAAAGTAATTTTAAATACTTTTTTTATTTTGCAAAAAAGTATTTTATGATTTCTTTAGTTTTTCAAAGTGTTATATATTTTTGGAAAGAAGACACAATTTTCTTTTAAATGATATATAACTTGTCAAACTAAGCTTTTCTTTGTGTCAAATAAAAGCTTTCAGAAACGACAATTTTAAAATAAAGGTAAAATGCAGTTTTAAATACTTTTTCTTATTTTGCCGAAAAGAATTCTATGATTTGTTTATTTTTTCAAAGTGTTATATATTTTTGGAAAGAAGACACAATTACCTTTTAAATGATGTATAACATGTCAAGTTTATCATTTTCTTATGGCAAATTAAAGCTTTCCAAATGGATAACATAAAGAAAAACAGAAATTCATTTAAAATCGACTTGTTTAATATTTTGCCGAAAAGTATTCTATGATTTCTTCATTTATTAAGAGTGTTATATATTTTGGGAAAGAATACACAATTTCCGTTTCAATGATATATAACATGTCGATCTTAGCTTTTCCTTGTGTCAAACTAAAGGTTTCCAAATCGACCACTCGAAGAAAAAATAAAATTCATTTAAAAATTACTTTTTTACTATTTTGCCGAAAAGTATTCTATGATTTTTTCTTGTATTCAGATTGCTATACTTTTTTGAAAACGAGAGAAGATTTCTTTTAAAATGATATATAATATGTCAAGCTCACCCTTTTCATATGTCAAATTAAAGTTTTCTAAATCGGCCACTTGCAAAAAATGGAAGTTCATTTAAAAACTACTTTATTACTATTTTGCCGAAAAGTATTCTACAATTTCTTCTTTTATTAAGAGTTTTATACATTTTTAAAAATCTGACATGATTTCCTCTTAAATGATATATAATTTGTTAGAATTAGCTTTTACTTGTGTCAAATTAAAGCTTTCCAAATTGTCAACTTGCTGTAAAGAAAATATTTAATTGAAAACTTTTCTAGTGATTACTTTAAAAAAAGTCTTCTATGAAATTCTTATAAATTAGAAGTATTATATATTTTCGGAATGAGGACATATTTAGCTTTACATAGGTATATAATATAAAAAAAATGTCCTTTAACACAATCTAAAAATAATGCTTTCTAAATTGACAACATGTAGAAAATTAGAACAATGAGTATTTTGGATAAGTCTAATAACTAGTCTAAACTATAAACTAATCTAATATATGGGCTAGTTTATGGATTAATTCTTACGCCCCAAAAAACTATATCTTCAAATGACCTCTTTTTTGCATTATTTTTAAACAAAATATTAATAGAAATCTAATAAAAGTGAAAAATATTTAGATTTTTGCTTTTGTTTACATATAAATTTCTTTAATTTGTGCTCAATTATTTTGTACGTGATCTTTTTATTGATTCTTGTCTTATGATAAAAATCATAAATTATTAAAAAGATCTTTCGTAAAATGTTTTAAAAAAAGAAAATGAAATTTAACTTTCACTACATTCTTGCAAAGAATTTTTTTGATTTAGAAATTATTAATTTGGCAAATTACAAAAAAATGTAGTGTTAAATTTAATGTATGATATATCGTTGTAGAGGAAATTGTATATTCTTTTAAAATGTTTATAAACATTTTTATAAATAAACAATTCATAGAAGTCTTTTTGCAAAATAAGTCAATAAAAGCATTTTTCGTTTAAGTGTCATTTGCTGCTTAATGTTGATTGTAAATGGTTATAATTTGACACTTGGAAGAGACAGATTAGTTAAGTTATATATCATTAGAAAGGTTATATTGTCTTCTTTTCGATAATATATCACACTTAAAGTAAATGAAAAAATTGTAGAACACTTTTTAGCAAAATAGAAAAAAGTAGTTTTCAAAGAAGTTTTCTTTTTCCTACATATGATCAGTTTTGTAAGCTTTAATTTTACTTATGGAAAGTTTAAATTTATTATATTATATATCATTAGAAAGGAAATTGTCTTTACTTTTCAAAAACTTGTAACACTTTTAATAAAACGAAAAAAAAGCAAAAGAATTTTGGCAATTTTAACACAACACAGTTAAAATTTTTTACAATGTTGACAGCATGGTGTTGATTTTGATTGCTTTTGATTTGACACATGGGAAAGTAAAATGTGACATGTGGTATATCATTAGAAAGGTCATTGTGTGTACTTTTCAAAAATATATAATATTTTTAGTTAGTAAAATATTCATAGAACACTTTTAGCAAAATAGGTTAACATTAGTTTTCAAATAAGTTTTCTTTTTCTCACATGTGGTCAGTTTTGAAAGCTTTAATTTGACTTGAGGAGAAGCTAAGTTTGTTATATTATATATCATTGGAAAGATAATTGTGTTTTCTTTTCAAAAATATATAACAATTTTTAATTTATAAAAACTTCATAGAACACTTTTTAGCAAAATAGGAAAACTTTAGTTTTCAAATAAGTTTTCTTTTTTACATGTTGGCAAATTTAAAAGCTTTATTTTGACTTGTGGAAAAGCTAAGTTGGGTATATTATATATCATTAGAAAGATAATTGTGTCTTCTTTACAAAAATGTATATAATTTTTAATTTTTAAGAAATTCATAGAACACTTTTTGGCAAAATAAGGAAACTATAGTTTTCAAATAAATTGTCTTTTTCCTACTTATTGTCAATTTTAAAAGCTTTAATTTGATTGGAGGAAAAGCTAAGTTTGCTTTATTATATAGCATTAGAAAGGTAATTTTGTCTTCTTTTCAAAAATGTATAACATTGTTAATTTATAAAAAATTCATAGAACACTTTTTAACAAAATAGGAAAATATTGGTTTTCAAATAAGTTTTCTTTTTTACATGTTGGCAACTTTAAAAGCTTTATTTTGACTTGTGGAAAAGCTAAGTTGGGTAGATTATATATCATTAGAAAGATAATTGTGTCTTCTTTACAAAAATGTATATAATTTTTAAGAAATTCATAGAACACTTTTTGGAAAAATAAGGAAACTATAGTTTTCAAATAAGTTGTCTTTTTCCTACATATTGTCAAATTTAAAAAAAAGCTTAGTTTGCTATATTATATATCATTCGAAAGGTAATTGCGTCTTCTTTTCAAAAATGTATAACATTTTTAATTTATAAAAAAATAGTAGAACACTTTTTGACAAAATTAGAAAACATTGGATTCAAATAAGTTTTCTCTTTCCTACTCGTTGTCAATTTTAAAAGCTTTAATTTGACTTGAGAAAAAGCTAAGTTGGGATTATTATATATCATTTGAAAGATAATTGTGTCTTCTTTTCAAAAATGTATATAATTTTTAATTTTTAAGAAATTCATAAAACACTTTTTGGCAAAATAAGAAAACATTTCTTTTCAAATAAGTTTTCTCTTTTCCATATGTTGTCAATTTTAAAAGCTTTAATTTGATTGGAGGAAAAGCTTAGTTTGCTATGTTATATATCATTAGAAAGGTTATTGCGTCTTCTTTTCAAAAATGTATAACAATTTTAATTTATAAAAAATTCGTAAAACACTTTTTGACAAAATAAGAAAACATTGGTTTTCAAATAAGTTTTCTCTTTTCTATATGTCGTCAACTTTAAAAGCTTTAATTTGCTATATTATATATCATTAGAAAGGTTATTATGTCTTCTTTTTAAAAATGTATAAATTTTTTATTTTGGAGTAATTTGTAGAACACTTTTTGCTAAATATGTAGATAAAATGTAAGTTTAAGTTTCAAATAGAACTAAACTTTAAAGAGCAAAAGAGAGTAAACAAGAGAACTAGAGAATGTAAACAATAAGTGAGAGTGTTAGCTATTAACTATTGCTTTGAAGCAATTAATTTATGCTTTGAAGCAATTAACTTTTGTTTTGATTCAATTAAACTTTTCTTTAAGTTTTAAACATAAATTCGTTAAATTAATGAATTTCTTAAATGATTTAAAGTAGTTTTGAAGAAATTTAACTTGAAATGAGAAATCAGGTTAAATATTTAAGAAATTTATGAGAGCAGAACAGGTGCAGAGTCCATGTATTCATAAACTTTTGAATTTTGTTAAAAAAATGTTATTTCATAATAAACAAGCTTATTGTTTTCTGGGTAAACAGAGTTGATTTTTTTTCCCCAATTTTTTTTTTTTTTGGTGCCATTCAATATCCATGTAAATCAATCATTTAAATATTGAGAAAAAATTTAAAGATTTTAAACGATGAAGATGTTGAGAGAGTACAATGCCAAGTTGTTGTTTTTATTATTATTATTATTTTTTTTTTGTTGTTTTAGTTTATTTAGTAGTATGACTGGTTGACCTACTTACATTTTAACGGTTAAAAAAAATATTTTTTTTTTTGTTTAAATATAAAAATTTTTAAAGAAAAAAAGTTGTTTTTTTATAAAAAAAAAAAAATTACACTTACAATTTTTGTTGAAGTAAAGATGTTAATTTTTTTATTATATAAGTTTTATAAAAATTATAAAACTTTTTTTTTAATGAAATTTTCGAAAAAATAAATTTCAAAATTTTTTTCTTAAAAAAAAAATTAAAAATTTATAAAAATTTTGTTTATAAATTCCGCAGCTTTCGTGTTTTTTTTTTTGTGTTTTAAACACTTTTTATTTTATTTTTTTTTTAATTTTTTTAAAAATTATCGAACAAAAAAAATTTCTCCGTCATTGACACTTATGAAAAAACAACAACAACAACAATAATTTATAGAAAAAAATGTTTAAGATATAAAAAAAAATCTGAAAAATATTTTCACTTTCTCATGGTTTTAGCATACAATACAGATATAGATTGATATATACACACAGCTACAGCTACACACTCGTTTACTAAAAAAGCTATTTCTTCTTCTTCTTTCCTTCAACACAACGTTATAAAAAAAATCGAAAAAAAAATTATTCAAACGACACACTTTTTATAACTGACGACAGAGAAAATATTTCTTTTCTTTTGCTTAAATTTACTCTTCTTTCAAATACAACGGACGCGGCGCATGCGTAATTTTTAGGTTCGTTTTTTGGTTTTCAATAAAAATTTTCTCGTTTAACACGGCGCGACGGCTGGCAAAGAAGCGTTTTTTAAGCCGGTCAAAATCCAACTAAAATGTTTTCTACACTGTAGAAATATTTTTGTACAATGTTTAAGCCACAAACCTAAAAACAAAAAAAAAAAAAAAATCATGTTGAAGAAATGAAGACATGAACACACTACGTCAACTGCAGCAGTAGTGGCTCCACATTATTGTGGCTTAAAGTAAAAGTACACACACCATCCAACAAAACTCAACAACCTGAAAGAAAATGTTTGTAAAAGAAATGAAAGACTATAAAAACTCACACACTCATACTCTCGCTCTTTAAGCTTATAGCATTCATTATGATCGATCTCACAATAATGTTTTGTTTGTTCATTCAAGTCTCCATCAGAGCTCTAGCTAAACTGGCCACATTTATTTAGTAAACAAAAACAAGTCCCAAAAGAAGCTTTACCATTAAATAAACTCCAAAAACAAAAAAAAACTAAACTGTAATAGTTGTTGTTATTACAGAAAATATCATTATGATCATGGTGTTGTGATCGTGTGTGTTTGTAAAAAATCAAGGTCTAAAAAAACTCTACGCGTCTGGAGAAAGCCTTAGAGAGTTACCAAAATATACCCTACTCTCAAAATAACAGTTATTTGCAGCTCAAAGCGTACGTTGTGCTCTTATTGCCAGCTTTTGTGGGGGGGATAATCATTTAGTCGGAGAAAAGCTTGAAATGGAAAAATATTAAAAAGGGAAAGATGAAAGGGGAAATAAGACGATGGATTCAAAACGTAGAGTGTAATTTTTTCTGATTCCTTCAATTATCAAAGTCAGTTCTTTATTTCGACGACGAAAGCTTTAATGTTAAGCTTTAAGAACTCAAAGACCTATGATTGAGGCCAACTTAAACCTATAAAGTTTACAATAACAGCTTTTGCAGAATTACAAACTACTACTCATGATAAAAGCTTACCCAAGAATAACAATTGAAACTCTATTGAACCCACGTTTGAAAGTCTGTCAAAACCTTATATAATTCACAACTGAGACTACAGGGAAAGTTCATCCAAACCAATATACAAATGCCTACAAAAGTTCATGAAAAAAGCTTACATAAGAAAGTCTGTCAAAACCTTATATAATTCACAACTGAGACTACAGGGAAAGTTCATCCAAACCAATATACAAATGCCTACAAAAGCTCATGAAAAAAGCTTACATAAGACTAATAATTGAAGCTCACATGAGAGTCCAATTAAAGCTTAGTCAAAACTTAAAGGGCTGGGCTAGACTATAGTCTAGTCTATAGGGTAGTCTATAGTCTAGTCTATAGTCTAGTCTATAGTCTAGTCTATAGTCTAGTCTATAGTCTAGTCTATAGTCTATAGTCTAGTCTATAGTCTAGTCTATAGTCTAGTCTATAGTCTAGTCTATAGTCTAGTCTATAGTCTAGTCTATAGTCTAGTCTATAGTCTAGTCTATAGTCTAGTCTATAGTCTAGTCTATAGTCTAGTCTATAGTCTAGTCTATAGTCTAGTCTATAGTCTAGTCTATAGTCTAGTCTATAGTCTAGTCTATAGTCTAGTCTATAGTCTAGTCTAGTCTAGTCTAGTCTATAGTCTAGTCTATAGTCTAGTCTATAGTCTAGTCTAGTCTATAGTCTAGTCTATAGTCTAGTCTATAGTCTAGTCTAGTCTATAGTCTAGTCTATAGTCTAGTCTATAGTCTAGTCTATAGTCTAGTCTATAGTCTAGTCTATAGTCTAGTCTATAGTCTAGTCTATAGTCTAGTCTATAGTCTAGTCTATAGTCTAGTCTATAGTCTAGTCTATAGTCTAGTCTATAGTCTAGTCTATAGTCTAGTCTATAGTCTAGTCTATAGTCTAGTCTATAGTCTAGTCTATAGTCTAGTCTATAGTCTAGTCTATAGTCTAGTCTATAGTCTAGTCTATAGTCTAGTCTATAGTCTAGTCTATAGTCTAGTCTATAGTCTAGTCTATAGTCTAGTCTATAGTCTAGTCTATAGTCTAGTCTATAGTCTAGTCTATAGTCTAGTCTATAGTCTAGTCTATAGTCTAGTCTATAGTCTAGTAGTCTAGTCTATAGTCTAGTCTATAGTCTAGTCTATAGTCTAGTCTATAGTCTAGTCTATAGTCTAGTCTATAGTCTAGTCTATAGTCTAGTCTATAGTCTAGTCTATAGTCTAGTCTATAGTCTAGTCTATAGTCTAGTCTATAGTCTAGTCTATAGTCTAGTCTATAGTCTAGTCTATAGTCTAGTCTAGTCTATAGTCTAGTCTATAGTCGAGTCTATAGTCTAGTCTATAGTCTAGTCTATAGTCTAGTCTATAGTCTAGTCTATAGTCTAGTCTATAGTCTAGTCTATAGTCTAGTCTATAGTCTAGTCTATAGTCTAGGTCTATAGTCTAGTCTTATGTCATAGTCTATAGTCTAGTCTATAGTCTAGTCTATAGTCTAGTCTATAGTCTAGTCTATAGTCTAGTCTATAGTCTAGTCTATAGTCTAGTCTATAGTCTAGTCTATAGTCTAGTCTATAGTCTAGTCTATAGTCTAGTCTATAGTCTAGTCTATAGTATGTCTATAGTCTATCTAAGTCTAGTCTATAGTCTAGTCTATAGTCTAGTCTATAGTCTAGTCTAGTAGTCTATAGGTCTAGTCTATTCTATAGTCTAGTCTATAGTCTAAAGAATAGTCCGGCCAGCTCGTTATTTCAACTACAAAAGCTTTAACATTAAAGCTTAACTAAGAATTCAAATACCTTTGATTGAGGCCAACATAAACCAATAAAGTTTACAATAAAAGCTATTGCAGAATTACATAAGTATTAACAAACTACTACTAAAGCTCATGACAAAAGCTTACCCAAGAATAACAATTGAAACTCTATTGGACCCACGTTTGGAAGTCTGTCAAAACTTTATATAAATCAGAAACTTCAACCAAACAAATATACAAATTCCTACAAAAGCTCAAGATAAAATCTTACATAAGACTTACAATTAAAGCTCAGTCAATACTAAAAACACATTCAACTATTAAGGTCACATAAAGATTCGATCCTAAAGCTCAAGAGAGACTACGGTTAAAGCTTAGCAAAGAATATAAAAGATCATCGATTGAAGATGAACTGTGACTATATATAGATCCACAATTAAGACTTTATATCAATCCGTAATATATGGCTATTCTGATAATACGATTAAAGCTTAATCAAGATCCACAATTGAAACTTAACTAGGGCTACAATTAAAGCTTTAATCAGACAACGATCAAAGCTAAAATGAAACTACGATTAAAGCTCTGTTAAAACTTTAAAGAACTACAATTGAAGCTCAATGAAGATCCCAACCTAAAGGCTCTCTGAGACTACAGTGAAATCTTAAGAAAGTATCTAATAAAGCTGAATTAGGAATCTATGATACAAGTTCAACTGAGACTATGAAATTCATAATAAAAGCTCGCCCATGAATAACAATTAAATTTCTATTCAGCCCACGTTTGAATGTCTGCTAAAAAGTATATAAATCAGAACTGAACTCATGTTATAAAAGCTTACACAACACTTGTAATTAAAGCTCAAATAAGACTAAAATTAAAGCTCCGTCAGAACTTAAAACCACTAGCTCAAAATAGACTACTGTTAAAGCACATCAAAGAATATAACAGATTTCCGATTGAAGATGAACTGCGACTATATAGAAATCCGTAATATAAGCTCTTCTGATAATACGATTAAAGCTTAATCAAGATCCATAATTGAAACTTAACTAGGGCTACAATTGATGCTTTTATTAGACAATGATCAAAGTTTCTATAATACAAGGAGAATTAAGGCAACGATTTAAGCTCTATTAACACTTTGAAAAGATCCCTAATGAAAGTTCAAATGAGACTACTAGCGAAACTTAATGGAGACACTCTATTGATCCACAATTGAAACTCAGCTAGGGATCTACTATGATTGAAGGTCTGCAAAAGCTTTAAACGTCTACTATTAAAGATAAATTGAGACTTTAACGATATCCCAACTTTAAGTTCGAAAGAGAATGAAAGTTAAACTCAGCCTTTATAAAGATAGACAATAAAAGCTCAACCCAGGCTTAACTAACTATGTCTTTATAAAGATGCCTAATGGAAGTTCAACTGAGACTGGGACGATTGAAGCTTAATCAAGACAATCTAATGATCCACATTCCACTACGTCTATAAAGGAATCAACAGTGGAAGCTAGACTCAGACTTTATAAAGATCCATAATAAAAGCTCACCTGAGATTTAACTAAAGCTTTATAAAGATGTCTAATGGAAGTTCAATTGAAACTAAGACAATTGAAGCTTAATTAAGACTCTCTAATGAATTATAATTGAAAATGAACTGGAACTACAATTTAAGCTCAAATGAGACTACGAGCTTAACCAAAGCTTTAAAACTTTAACAACAATTGAGACTTTGAGATGCCAACTTAAAGTTTAGTGCAATCTCTCTCCATTCTCAGCTGCGTAAGAAATCAACTCAGAGTTTGTAATGAATCATGCTTAAAGCTTAACTGAGACTACGATTAGAACTCTGTAAAGATTCATAATGAAAGCAAATTTTATACCACAGCTAAACTATGACAATATAATGACTACAAAATACAGTTTAAATGAGATAACGATTGAAGTTCCACTAAAACTTTACAAACTAAAGCTCAATTGAAGCTCAATCAAGACTTTAAAAGTTTTACGATTCAAGAATAATTAAGAAAATAGAAAGATCCGTAAGATAACTAAATGAGACTCTCAAACAAGAGCTAAACTAAAGCTTAATAAGGACAATAAAAGTCTTACAGTGAAAGCTTAACTAACTTTGTTTTAAGATACAAAATGGAAGCTTAATGCAGACTATAATTAAAAATCAAACCGGACTAGAAAGAATAATGATCAAAGCTCATTTGTGACTACGATTAAATATCCAAGAAGATAGTAAAAGCTCTACCATTGAAGCTTAATTAAGATGGAAAGAAGATTCATAATAAAAGCTCAACTGAGACTACGATTAAAGCTCAAATATAAATATTCCATTGAAGGACAACAAAGATCTCAGATTAAAGCTCAGTAGAGGCCCAATAGAGATTTGATATTAAAGCTTAACTAAAACTTTTTGAAGATTTGAAATTAAAGAACTACCAATACTAAGTTTAAAAGTTAACTGATACTTCGAAAGATCTATGATTAAAGCTCAACTGAAACTCATTAAATACATACATATGTTTAAAGCTTAACTTATACTTTGGAAGTTTTAAGACAGAAGCATAACTAAGATTTTAAAAATTCTTGAAGTTCTAATAATATAAAAGTTTCTTTGGTAAAAGCATAACACAAATCAGAATTTCTAAAAACTCTTAAAAGCTTAATTAAGATTTCAAAAGTTTTTCAAGCTCGACCATTAAACTTGATATAATACAATAAAAGCTCTTATGTTAAAAGTTTAAAACAAATCAGGATTTCTGAAAATTCTCAAAAGTTTATGAAGTTCTACAATTGAACATGAACTAATATAATGAAAGCTTTTATGCTAAAAGCTTTACACAAAGCAAGATTTTTTAAAACTCTTAAACTTGAAAGTAACAGTTAGTCATTAAAAGTAATAATACTGATGCTCAAATTGAGACATCGACAAGGTTAGTAATTTGTAATCTGAAAAACAATTAAAAAAAGCTTCAAAATTCCCAACAAATAATAAAAACAGACACCTCCTTTAAAAGACAAGTTAAGTTGTTGAAGGTAATAATTTTTGAATAAAAAAATTCTCAAAATCAATTACAAAGGAAACACCTTGACAAAAAAACAACAAAAGCTATTGAACAGCTTTAAAATAAAACTTAAATTAAATTATTTTATATTGAAACCACAAAATTCCCATGACCTTAAACCAAAAAAAAAAAACAATATAAAACTGCATTTTTTATGGAGATGAATAATTTATACTTTATGACAAAAGATTTAAAGCAATTTTGGAAAATTTTTCTCATTTAAAAACTATTAAGTTATAAAAAAGTAAAAATTATGCAAGTTTTATGGAAAAAAATTAACCAAAACATAACCTTAAGAAGTGTATGCAAGAATGCAAGATTTATACTAAAAAAAAAACATATTATCCACATAGTCACTTTTTTATCTTCCTCCAACTCACGTCGTCCGTCGTGTGGTGTGTCATTGAACTTCAGACACATGAAAATGACAAAAAAACACACAATAAAATATTGAAATGCAACAAACAGCAACGCCAGCAGAGCGCAAGCTAGATGGTCTTTCTGTCAGCTAGTAAGACCATCAGACCAAACATTTAGCCATTCACAAAATTCATTCAATTTTTGTCTTGTAGTTTGTGGTAACAGAGCGAGTGAGCGAGCTCTACCAAAAGAAGAAAAAAAATTGATACGAAAAATTATAAAAGAACAACAACAACAATAGTGCATTTTAAGCCACGTTAAGACTATTAAATGCTATAACAACAACATTTGTACTCGTACTCAGAAGAAAAAAAAAAACAACAACAACAAACTGAAGGTGTTGCTGCATACGTAATGAAGCTGATATGGATGAATCCGTTAAAAAACATTTTCAAATACAATAAACAACAAAAACAATCAAAACATAAAACATTTTTCTATAAGCAATGAATTTAAACAGAGTTATTAAAGAATGAATTCTTCTTCTACACAATTCCAGTTTCTTTGAAACTCTCTAAGTAAGATGTCGACAATTTTATTAAGTTGTTATTTGAAAAAGTTGAGCTTTAATCATAGAGCTTTTATGAAATGTTTAACGACTTCAACTCTAGCATCAGTTATGTTTTAATTTTTAATCTTTATATAGTCCATGTTAAGCTTGAGTTTTAGAACTTTTCAAGTCTTTGTTAAGCTTTAATCGTAGTCTTAGTTTAGCTGTAGGTGAGTAGCTTTAGAACTTTTCAAGACTTTGTTTGCTTTTAAGAGCTTTTCTTTTAAAGTTTTACAATTAAGCTTAAAGTAATACAATAAAAACTTTTATGCTAAAAGCTTTAACACAATTCTAGTTTCGTCTAAACTCTCGTAGTAAGATGTCTAGAATTTTAGTGATTTGTTATTTGAAAAAGTTGAGCTTTATTCATAAAGCTTTTATGAAATATTTAACGACTTCTACACAATTCCAGTTTCGTCGAAACTCTCGAAGATGTCGACAATTTCAATGATTTGTTATTTGAAAAAGTTGAGCTTTATTCATAAAGCTTTTATGAAATTTTTAACGACTTCTACACAATTCCAGTTTCGTCGAAACTCTCTAAATAAAATGCCGGCAATTTTAGTGATTTGTTATTTGAAAAAGTTGAGCTTTAATCATAGAGCTTTTATGACATGTTTAACGACTTCAATTCTAGCATCAGTTATGTTTTAATTTTTAATATTTACATAGTCTATGTTAAGCTTGAGTTTTAGAACTTTTCAAGTCTTTGTTAAGCTTTAATCGAAGTCTTAGTTTAGCTGTAGGTGAGGAGCTTTAGAACTTTTCAAGACTTTGTTTGCTTTTAAGAGCTTTTCTTTTAAAGTTTTACAATTAAGCTTGAAGTAATACAATAAAAACTTTTATGCTAAAAGCTTTAACACAATTCCAGTTTCGTCTAAACTCTCGTAGTAATATGTCTAGAATTTTAGTGATTTGTTATTTGAAAAAGTTGAGCTTTATTCATAAAGCTTTTATGAAATGTTTAACGACTTCTACACAATTCCAGTTTCGTCGAAACTCTCGTAGTAAGATGTCGACAATTTTAGTGATTTGTTATTTGAAAAAGTTGAGCTTTATTCATAAAGCTTTTATGAAATGTTTAACGACTTCCACACAATTCCAGTTTCGTTGAAACTCTCTTAATAAAATGCCGGCAATTTTAATGATTTGTTATTTGAAAAAGTTGAGCTTTAATCAAGAGCTTTTATGAAATGTTTAACGACTTCAACTCAAGCATCAGTTATGTTTTAATTTTTAATATTTACATAGTCTATGTTAAGCTTGAGTTTTAGAACTTTTCAAGTCTTTGTTAAGCTTTAATGGAAGTCTTAGTTTAGCTGTAGGTGAGGAGCTTTAGAACTTTTCAAGACTTTGTTTGCTTTTAAAAACTCTTCTTTTAAACTTTTGCAATTATGCTTAAAGTAATACAATAAAAGCTTTTATGCTAAAAGCTTTAACACAATTACAGTTTCGTCGAAACTCTTGTAGTAAGATGTCCACAATTTCAATGATTTGTTATTTCAAAAAGTTGAGCTTTAATCATAGAGCTTTTATGAAATTTTTAACGACTTCTACACAATTCCAGTTTCGTCGAAACTCTCTAAATAAAATGCCGGCAATTTTAGTGATTTGTTATTTGAAAAAGTTGAGCTTTAATCATAGAGCTTTTATGACATGTTTAACGACTTCAATTCTAGCATCACTTATGTTTTAATTTTTAATCTTTAAGCTTGAGTTTTAGAACTTTTCAAGTCTTTGTTAAGCTTTAATCGTAATCTTAGTTTAGCTCCAGGTGAGAAGCTTTAGAACTTTTCAAGTCTTTGTTAAGCTTTAATCGTAGTCTTAGTTTAGCTGTAGTTGCCTTAATGAAGCTTTAATCAAACTGTTATATCGTCTTCGTTCAATGTCAATCCTAGTCTCAGTTGAACTATATGTAGAGAACTTTAGTTAGAGTCTCAGTTAAGCTTCAATCGTTCGGCTTTAATATTCCTAATTGAGCTTTAATCAATGTCTTATATGATCTTTAGTTGAGGTTCTTTTATTGTCTTTGTTTAGCTTCAATTGTTAAGCACTATAGAGCCTTAAGTGAACTTCAATTGTAGATATGTTCAAGCTTTCGATAGCTTTAGTTAGAGTCTCAGCTTTTATATTCCTAGTTGAGCTTTTATCGAAGTCTGATTTGATCTTTAGTTAAGGTTCTTTTATTGTCTTAGTTTAGCTTCAATTGTTAAGCATTAAAGAGCCTTAGGTGAACTTCTATTGTATATATGTTTAAGCTTTCGTTAGATAGCTTTATTTAGAGTCTTAGTTAAGCTTCAATCGTACGGCTTTCATAAATCTGATTTGATCTTTAGCTAAGATTCTTTAATTGTCTTAGTTAAGCTTCAATTATGAATCACTATAGAGCCTTAGGTGAACTTCAAATGTAGATATCTTAAAGCTATAATCCTCGTCTTATTAGAGCTTTCATTATGAATCATTATAGAGTTTTAGTTGAGCTCTAATCGTACATCCTTTTAGTACATCCTATTTAGTTTCAATCGTAGGTTGGTTTCTTGGTTGTTAGCTTAAAGCTTAGGTAATGCTTTAATCTTCATCTCAGTAGAGCTTTCATTATGAGTTATTATAGAGCTTCAATTATTGGTCCCTTAAAGTCTATGTTGAGCTGCAATCATAGTCATAGTTGAGGTTTAGTTAGGGATCTTTATATAATCACTGTTACACTTCAATCTTCATTCTCAAGTGAGCTTTAATCTTTATTTTATTAGTGCTTTCATTATGAATCTTCAAAGAGTTCTCGATGAGCTTCAATTGAAGGTCCATTAAAGTCTATGTTAAGTATCAATCGTAGTCACGGTTGAGGTTTAATTAGAGTTCTTTATTTAGTCTCTATTAAGCTTCAATCTCAAGTCTTTTATAAGCTTCAATCGTAATCTCAGCTTGAGCTTTAGTTGAGTTTCTTTATGTTTTATATATTTAAGTTTCATCGTAGTTTGGTTTCTTGTCTTATTTGATATCATTATATAGTCTTAGTTGAGCTTTAATCATAAACTTAATTGAGCTTTTATTATGAATCTTCATAAAGTCCTAGGCCAGCTTTAATCGTAGGTCTCTTTTATTCTTAGTAAAACTTTAATCGAAGTATTAATTGAGAATCTTCATGTAGTCTCTGTAAACTTTAATTGCAGTTCTTTGATCGTCTTCGTTTATCTTCAATCATAGTCTCAGTTGAGCTTTAGTTGGAAGTCTTTCCAAAGTCTATGTTAAGCTGTAATCTTACATGTTTTACTTTCTGTAGATGAGCTTCAATCGAAGTCTTATTTAACTCATTTAACTTTTAGTTAAGGATCTCTATAGAGTCTTAATGGATCTTCAAACGTAGCCCCTTTATATTATTAAATGAGCTTCAATTGTTTTTTCCTTTAAGCTTAAGTTGGGGATCTATATAGAGTTTTAATTGAACTTAAATTCTAGATTCTTTAAAGTCTTTCTTGATCATCAATTTGAGATTCTTAAAATAGTCTTAGTTTAGCATGAAACGTAGCTTCAGTAGAGCTTTACTTAAAGATCTCCTAGAGTGTTAGTTGAACTTTAATCTCAGGTAAATTATAGCCTGGACAAATCTTGTATAGTTGTCTCATTTAAGCTTTAGTTTGTGATCTTAAGACAGTCTCAGTTAGGGTTTATTAAACGATATTTTAGAGTTTTAGTTCAACTTCAAACGTAGGACCATTATAGTGGTAATTAAGCTTGAATCGTAGTTTCTCTTGAGCTTTAGTTGTAGGGGTTTATATAGTCTCGGTAAAGCTTTTGATGGAGATCCTAATAGCTTCAGTTGAACTTAAATTTTGGTCTGTTATATTGTTTGTTAAGATTTAGTTTAGTTTCATTTACATTTTTTAGTTGAGCTTTAATCGTAGTCTTATGTAGTCTTAAGTTTGGAGATCTGTATAGAGTTTTAGTTTAACTTTAATTCATAATACTTAAAACCTCTCGACTGGGCTTTAGTTGAGAATCTTTATATATTCTTAGTTAAGTTTCAATCACAGGGTTTCATAAGCTTATTTGATCTTCGATCGTAATCTTAAAGAAGTCTCAGTTAAGCTTCAATCTTTAATTATTTTATAGTCTAACTTGATCTGTAGCTGAAGCCTCAATTAAGCTTCTATTATGTATCTTTCTACAGTCTTTGTTAAACTTTAATCGTTGTCTCAGTTGAGCTTTATTTGGGGACCTTAATGCAGTCTCATCTAAGCTTCAATCTTAAAGCTTTTATAACAAATTGAACTTTCAGTTAAGCTTCTATTGTAGTCTTTATTAATTTTGACTTTTTAAAGCCATTTATTAGATAAAACATAATTTATACCTTTTTTCATCCAGCAATTTGAATTTTACATAAATCAGACAGATAAAAGTGTTTTAAAAATTACCTGAAAAGAAAGAAAGTAAAAAATTGATTAAAGTAATGATAAAAGAAGTGAAAATTTGATTTAAAGTGGAGTTTCAATCTTCCGGCACATGTTTATAATCTCATATGTTTTCATACATTTCAAGTACTGACTTCGGATACAAGATATTGTTTCTAGTTTCTTATAAGAAACATATAATTGAATGATTACAGCAGTGTTAACAATGAAGCGCTTTTGAAAAAAATAAACAAGACTTTTATCCTTTGACTCCGTTGAACTTTAGTTAAGCAACTTTTATGGTCCTTTTTGATATTGATTTGTAACCTTATTTTAGTCACAAATTAAAGCTTAAAGTTGAATCTTCGATCCCACAAATTTTCTTTACAACTTTTCATTTATAACTAATTGTTAACACTGGTTTTCATTAAATTTTGTTTTGATATGATTTTCTTTTACTCATTGTGCTGTAGTTAAAAGAGAGTAACTGTTAAATGTGAGTTAAAGTAAAGTGAGGAAGAGACCAAGAATTTAACAGTAATTTCTAGTATTTTAATTAGAACAGTAAATCTAAGTCACTAGTGCATACAATTTTTAACAAATTTATTAGTTTCTTTTGTACAAAAACTAAAATGTTACCAAGTAGTCTAGTTTAAAAGCTAACAAATTAATTATTTGCACTAATTTGTTTTTAATTAGTTCATCAGTGTTAAAATTAATATTTATTTTTTCAAAACGTAAATTTCAGCTTTTTGTTCTTAAGTTAAAAGGGAAAAGTTGCAAATTAATTAAGTAAAATTTTACAACAAACATTCTAGTCTAAGTATAGTCTAGTCTGCAATATAATCTATATGCTAGTCTATATTATTGTCTATAGTATAGTCTAGATTCTAGTCTATATTCTAGTCTATAGTATAATCTATAGTCTAGTCTATAGTCTGGTTTATAGTCTAGTCTATAGTCTAGTCTGCAATATAATCTATATGCTAGTTTATATTATTGTATATAGTATAGTCTAGATTCTAGTCTATAGTCTAGTCTATAGTATAATCTATAGTCTAGTCTATAGTATAATCTATAGTCTAGTCTATAGTCTGGTTTATAGTCTATAGACTAGCCTATAGTCTAGCCTATAGTCTAGCCTATAGTCTAGTCTATAGTCTAGTCTATAGTCTAGTCTATAGTCTAGTCTATAGTCTAGTCTATAATCTAGTCTATAGTCTAGTCTATAGTCTAGTCTATAGTCTCGTCTATAGTCTAGTCTATAGTCTAGTCTATAGTCTAGTCTATAGTCTAGTATATAGTCTAGTCTATAGTCTAGTCTATAGTCTAGTATATAGTCTAGTCTATAGTCTAGTCTATAGTCTAGTCTATAGTCTAGTCTATAGTCTAGTCAATAGTGTAGTCTATAGTCTAGTCTATAGTCTAGTCTATAGTCTAGTCTATGGTCTAGTCTATAGTCTAGTCTATAGTCTAGTGTATAGTCTAGTCTATAGTCTAGTCTATAGTCTAGTCTATAGTCTAGTCTATAGTCTAGTCTACAGTCTAGTCTATAGTCTAGTCTATAGTCTATAGTCTAGTCTATAGTCTATAGTCTAGTCTATAGTCTAGTCTATAGTCTAATCTATATCTAATCTATAGTCTAGTCTATAGTCTAGTCTATAGTCTAGTCTATAGTCTAGTCTATAGTCTAGTCTATAGTCTAGTCTATAGTCTAGTCTATAGTCTAGTCTATAGTCTAGTCTATAGTCTAGTCTATAGTCTAGTCTATAGTCTAGTCTATAGTCTAGTCTATAGTCTAGTCTATAGTCTAGTCTATAGTCTAGTCTATAGTCTAGTCTATAGTCTAGTCTATAGTCTAGTCTATAGTCTAGTCTATAGTCTAGTCTATAGTCTAGTCTATAGTCTAGTCTATAGTCTAGTCTATAGTCTAGTCTATAGTCTAGTCTATAGTCTAGTCTATAGTCTAGTCTATAGTCTAGTCTATAGTCTAGTCTATAGTCTAGTCTTTAGTCTATTCTATAGTCTAGTCTATCGTCTAGTCTTTAGTCTATTCTACAGTCTAGTCTAAACTCGAGTTTGTAGTTGACAATCGTATAAAAACAGTGTTAGTTAAGATTAGTTTTTGCTTAAGTCGTAGTTTAAGTTAATTGCGTTCTTCATTTAGCTTCCCTTAAAGGGTTTGAAAACTGATCAACAGCAAATGTTTTTCGCATAATATTTACCGAACTTTCTATTGATATTTAAATTTTTTTATCACTTTTTATGACATTAAATAATTTATTTTTTATTTAACAGCACAATTAAATAATTACACAGTTAAATACATTAAACTGCGAAATAATTCTAATAATGCAATAAATGCTAAGTAATTTTTCTAAATCTAAAATATTTTTTGTTTTCACATTTACCTGTAATATTTACAAGAATCTTTTTCAAATAGAAAATTTTGAACAATAAAAAGTTTTACAACTATTTGCACATAATTATAAATTTCTATAGAAATGCGAAAAATTTGTCACATCATTATTAAAATGAACACACAAAAACAACAAGCAGAAAATTAACAAAAAAATAAAAAAAATTAAAATTCGCAAGAGAATTATAAATGAAATGTAAATTAAACAAGTGGCTGTGCAAATAAATAGATAAATAAAATATGTGCAAAAATTAAGAAAAGCGGAAAAATACTCTGAAACTATTGACGTTTTTTGAACTAAACAAACAATCTGTTACAGCAGCTACACAGGGGAAAATTATGAAAATTTTTTGAAACTTTCGAAATTTTTTTTTTTTTGGTTTTCATATTATGACAAGACATATTCAAATCTCTGTTTACTAACGTTTGTCTTAAAACAGTGCTGCCAACTCTGTGTGTACATATTACTCTCAGTGTACTACACACGCTTGTTTAATTGACCGCTATTTAAGTATCAAAGATTTTTTTGTAAAATTTTTTCCTCTAACATTTTCAGAAATTACAAAAAATCCCACCACCCAGCCTAACTTAAGAATATTTGTTTAAATAAACTTAGAAAAAAAAACAAATACAAAAACCAATATTGACTTGTAATAAACATTTATAAGACACTTATAAACTTATTTTAATTTTAAGTAAACTTTGAAATAAAACAACAAACTACGGGCACGTCATCGAAGTGTTGAAGTAAGAAATTTTATTTTAGAAGATTCTGTCAATGAACAGAACTGAAAGCTGAAAACTATAGGAAAAACAATAACAAAACCTTAATCACTAGTAAAACTGTAGTATAAAGACTGAATTATAGTCTGAACTATAATCAGATCTATATTCTGGACTATAGCTTGGTCTATCATATGATCAATAGACTAGTCTATAGTATAAGCTATAGACTGGTCGATAGTCTAGTCGATACAGTAGTGTTTGGTCTGATCTATAGGGTGGACTATAGAGACTGATCTATAATTAGATGTAAATTTACTCTATAGTATGATCTATATTTGATTGACAGTCTGGCTCATAAACTGATCTACTGTCTGGTTTATAAACTAACCTATAGTCAAGTTCAGGTCTCTAGTTTGGTACATAGACATAGAAAATCTTTACATTAAACTAATACCTAGATTAGTATTACTGTTTAGATAATTTAATTTCTTAACAAATTATACATTGTAAATAAAAAATTGACAAATTAGCATAAGAATCAAATCAACTGTTATAAATCATAACAATAATTTCTTGCAGTATATTATGGCACCTTAAAGTAGGCAATAGTTTTTACAAAAACTTAGCTCACAAGCTCAAATCAGAGATGCAGTGTGTTTTGTTGGGGGTATAACTTCCAAAAAGTTATGATTATTTCAAATTCAATGAAAATCGTATAAGCTACATATTAATATACTGTCTAATTAAAGATAAGTCTCTGAACTACTCTAGTCTATGTCTAGTCCATAGTCTATCCTACAGTCAAGTCTATAGCCTAATCTACACTCAAATCTATAGTCTAGTCTATAGTTTGTCTATGGACTAATCATTAGTCTAATCTATAGTATATAGTCTATAGTCTAGCCTATAGTCTAGTCTAAAGTCTAATCTATAGTCTAGTATATAGTCTAGTCTATATCTCTAGTCTAGTCTATAGTTACTCCATAGCCTAGTCTATAGTCTAGTCTGTAGTCTAGTCTACAGGCTAGTCTATAGGCTAGTCTATAGTGTAGTCTATAGTGTAGTCTATAGTGTACAGTCTGGTCTATAGTGTAGTCCACAATCTACTCTACAGATAGTCTATAGTTTAGTATATAGTCTTGTCAATATCTAGTCCATAGTCTTGTATATAGTATAGTTTACAGTCAAGTCTATGATCTAATCTAGTCTAGTCTAAAGTCTAGTCTACAGTTTAGTCTATAGCCAAGTCTACAGTTAATCTACAGCCTAGTCTATAGTACATCTATAGTCTAGTCTATAGTCTATCTAAGGAATAGTCATAGCGTAGTATACAGTCTAGTCTATAGTCTAATCTATAGCCTAGTCTATAGTCTAGTCTATAGTCTAGTCTATAGTCTAGTCTATAGTCTAGTCTATAGTCTAGTCTATAGTCTAGTCACAGTCTACTCTATAGTAGTCTATAGTAGCTCACTAGTCTAGCATCTATATTTAGTCTAAGTCTGGTCTGTAGTCTTGTCTCTAGTCCAGTCTATAGTCTAGTCTGTAGTCTAGTCTGTAGTCTAGTCTGTTGTCTAGTCTACAGTCTAGTATAGAGTCTAGTCTATAGTCTAGTCTAGAGTCTAGTCTATAGTCTAATCTATGGTCTAGTTTACAGTCTAATCTATAGTCTAGTCTAATCTATACTATAGTCTATAGGCTAGTCTATATTCTAGTCCATAATCTAGTCTAATAGTCTAGTCTAGTGTATAGTCTAGTCTATAGACTAGTCTATAGTCTATAGTCTAGTCTATAGTCTAGTCTATAGTCTAGTCTATAGTCTAGTCTATAGTCTAGTCTATAGTCTAGTCTATAGTCTAGTCTATAGTCTAGTCTATAGTCTAGTCTATAGTCTAGTCTATAGTCTAGTCTATAGTCTAGTCTATAGTTTAGTCTATAGTCTAGTCTATAGTCTAGTCTATAGTCTAGTCTATAGTCTAGTCTATAGTCTAGTCTATAGTCTAGTCTATAGTCTAGTCTATAGTCTAGTCTAGTCTATAGCGTAGTATACAGTCTAGTCTATAGTCTAATCTATAGCCTAGTCTATAGTCTAGTCTATAGTCTAGTCTATAGTCTAGTCTATAGTCTAGTCTATAGTCTAGTCCACAGTCTACTCTATAGTTTAGTCTATAGTCTGGACTGTAGTCTTGTCTCTAGTCCAGTCTATAGTCTAGTCTGTAGTCTAGTCTGTTGTCTAGTCTACAGTCTAGTATAGAGTCTAGTCTATAGTCTAGTCTAGAGTCTAGTCTATAGTCTAATCTATGGTCTAGTTTACAGTCTGTTGTCTAGTCTACAGTCTAGTATAGAGTCTAGTCTATAGTCTAGTCTAGAGTCTAGTCTATAGTCTAATCTATGGTCTAGTTTACAGTCTAATCTATAGTCTAGTCTAATCTATACTATAGTCTATAGGCTAGTCTATATTCTAGTCCATAATCTAGTCTAATAGTCTAGTCTAGTGTATAGTCTAGTCTATAGACTAGTCTATAGTCTAGTCTATAGTCTAGTCTATAGTCTAGTCTATAGTCTAGTCTATAGTCTAGTCTATAGTCTAGTCTATAGTCTAGTCTATAGTCTAGTCTATAGTAGTCTATAGTCTAGTCTATAGTCTAGTATAGTCTAGTCTATAGTCTAGTCTATAGTCTAGTCTATAGTCTAGTCTATAGTCTAGTCTATAGTCTATAGTCTAGTCTATAGTCTAGTCTATAGTCTAGTCTATAGTCTAGTCTATAGTCTAGTCTATAGTCTAGTCTATAGTCTAGTCTATAGTCTAGTCTATAGTCTAGTCTATAGTCTAGTCTATAGTCTAGTCTATAGTCTAGTCTATAGTCTAGTCTATAGTCTAGTCTATAGTCTAGTCTATAGTCTAGTCTATAGTCTAGTCTATAGTCTAGTCTATAGTCTAGTCTATAGTCTAGTCTATAGTCTAGTCTATAGTCTAGTCTATAGTCTAGTCTATAGTCTAGTCTATAGTCTAGTCTATAGTCTAGTCTATAGTCTAGTCTATAGTCTAGTCTATAGTCTAGTCTATAGTCTAGTCTATAGTCTAGTCTATAGTCTAGTCTATAGTCTAGTCTATAGTCTAGTCTATAGTCTAGTCTATAGTCTAGTCTATAGTCTAGTCTATAGTCTAGTCTATAGTCTAGTCTATAGTCTAGTCTATAGTCTAGTCTATAGTCTAGTCTATAGTCTAGTCTATAGTCTAGTCTATAGTCTAGTCTATAGTCTAGTCTATAGTCTAGTCTATAGTCTAGTCTATAGTCTAGTCTATAGTCTAGTCTATAGTCTAGTCTATAGTCTAGTCTATAGTCTAGTCTATAGTCTAGTTTATAGTCTAGTCTGCAGTCTAGTC